>NC_064921.1:767542719-767845749 GCF_023897955.1 Schistocerca gregaria
AATGCCTCCCCCCCCCCCTCCACCACCGCCATAAAAACTGCGATGTGACCGGAAAATCAGGGGCGAGTGCATTCTGGAATAGACAGCTCATCAGGTCCACGCCATACACCTGTGCCGGCCGGTGTGGCCTTGCGGTTCTAGGCGCTTCAGTCTGGAACCGTTTGATCGCTACGGTCGCAGGTTCGAATCCAGCCTCGGGCAAGGATGTGTGTGATGTCCTTAGGTTAGTTAGGTTTAAGTAGTTCTAGGGTACTGATGACCACAGATGTTAAGTCCCATAGTGCCAGAGCCATTTGAACCATTTTTGAACCATATAACTGTACGTCCGTCACTCCCATACAGAGGGAACCTACTCTGTGCATTAAATGTATTCGCAGTTGCGAATATGTATAATCACCAACTGTGGACTGGAATGACGAGAACGAAAATTTATGCCAGGTCGGGACTGGTACCCGGATTCCGTGCTTACCGCGAGCGGTCGCCTTACCATTTGGCTATCTGTGCACGACTCATGGCCAGGCCGAAACTTCCATATGTCGTCAACCATGTGTCTACAACCGGTACTCGTACATCCATTATGTGTATTCCAGCACAGATGAGACATTTCATTTGACACCAAGGGCAGCCCTTCGTGTTATCTCACTCATCCATAGGATATTCACAGAACAAAGTTACTACACTTTCAACAACAACTTCTGTTTGTAGCAGGAAGGACTACCCATGGGGTCCCCGACTAATGGAAGTTTAGACAACATTTTCTTGGATCATGCAGAGAACGCCACACTCTTGAACACTGTAAAGAAAGGGTACAAAATAAAATGTGGATAACGTAATCTGTCTCATACATGAAACACTGAATAGGACAGAAGAGCTACGCAGTGAAATCAACACAGCACACCCACAAATCCACTTCACAGTGGTAACTGAAGAAAGCAAGAAACTAAATTACCTGGATCTGTCAGTTACAAGAAACAATAGCCAACATAAATTTTCCACCTACCGAAAACCCAAATCAACGAGCACTGTTTTCCATAGCTCATCCATCATCACCCAACATCTCAAAAGTATGCCAGTATCACACACATGCTCCATACAACACCTCATAAACCAATAAACTACACACAGGAACTAAAATAATCGAACAAATTGCCATTGAAAATAAATACAAAACAGACAACATAAACAAGCTCAACAAAAAGGTAAAGCTGAAAGATAATAATAATGGCCACCCATTCAAGAGCACAACCAAAGGGTCTGAAAACGTAAAGGCAGAAAACACAAACAACACAGCACACCAGGAAAAAGACAAATGGTACACACTAACAGACAATAACAAAATAGCACATAGAATTGGAAACATATTGGAAAACCAGGGGATCCAAATAACATTCAGAACAAACAACGCACTTCAAAAAGGTTGCGATCAGACAAATTTACCTCAGACAAATTCAGCAATACAGTAATATATCAACTCACATGTAACTCCTGTTAAGCTCAGTACACAGGAGAAACAAACAGAAACTTTCGATAAAGGTACACAGAGCACTTGAGAGCTCTGAGGAGTGACAGCACACATTCCACATTCTCACAGCACCTAATGAATAAAACCCACCATCTCACTAGTACTGAAACTGATCTTAACGTCCTGAAACACAGTAGCAGTTTACACCGAAAAGTGACAACAGATAAAATTATTACACACGAAGGTATATAGTGGAGTGGGAAATGCCATAAATGAAAAGACAACACTCCGCAATACAGGACACAGAACAGGAACACACACACACACACACACACACACAAAGAGAGAGGGGGAGAGAGGGGAGAGAGAGAGAGAGAGAGAGAGAGAAAGAGAGAGAGAGAGAGAGAGAGAGAGAGAGATAGGCACAGAGATATAAGCCAGAACGCCCACTATAATTTTCAAAACCTTCTCGCATTTTGCGATACATTTTTGGGACACACGCGAACAGCAGGATGGCGTAATGTTTTATGTTTTAAATTGCGACGCAGGTGCAAAAGTCATGTTTTTCCGTGAGTAAAAGCAACTGCAAGCTGATCAACGGACCCACGAACATGAATATATGAGAAATCATTTAACAGCCTAGTGCACACTAAAACTGTATCCACAACACTACCCTAATTCCCAATAGCACAACGCTGACGTACATACGTTCACTTTCTCATATTTTGTTAATAAAAGTCACTTATAGAATTGCAGATGACCTACTGTACGACGAAGAAACGGCAATAAAAACAGAGAAAATATGCCGGAAATAACGGAAACAAACGGAAAAACCATGCTGTTACCTACAGCAAATAAGGTATTATGAAACTTTCCACAGTACAAAATATTTGGAACCAAGCAGTACCTATGAAATAATGTTATATAATGTTTATAACGACGCAACTTTTTCGCGTTTTAATATAAAGAAAATAGCCACTGATCATGGCTATATTGTCACTGAAACTAGTTTTTGAAAGAAAATAAGAGAAATAGAAACAGAAGTGTTCTGCATCAAGGTGGACCCACAATCCCATACTCTTGTGTCAGAAATGTTATCGACCTTAGTCTCCACGAGTTTTGAGTACTAACTATATTCAAAATTCTTGTTTTCAGTAAGCAACAGATTAGTTATCAGATCTGAATGTCAGGACGCTACGTTTCTTTTCACTACCTTATTAATGATCACCATTCTTCCGCTAGTGGAAACGGGTTAGGACGGCTCACTCACTGGTACTGTTGTGTATGCTTCTGCACTCCTATGAATGAATGAATGAATGAATGTGCTTCCAGCGAGGACACAGACGGAACACCCTTTTAACGTCCAGTACGACAATTCATTAGGTTGTGAAAGTTATATGTAATCATTTCCTGCTTCCTACCATTAAAACGGTGAACTACATGAGAATTTTTTGTATTAACTTGTTCTGACACTCAATTCTTCGGTGGGATGCTCATTTGGCTTAGGAGCGCCAATTACAGTATCCTACGACAATGCTGACTGCTGTAAAATAATTAGTTAAATCTATTAGACTAGTATTCGTGATTAGAGAAAATATACCTCCTAAAAGGGACAGCAATACATACCATTACACACTTCCAGCGATAATTTGTCTACAGGGACGGTTAACATTGGGATCTTTCATAGCCGCCCGTGCAAAGTGGTCTTCGTGGATAAGGAAATGGATATCTGCAACCTTAAGTAGTTTGTCGGCATCCGCGTTCATATATATGAAAGAGCTTTTATACTACTTTAACCAGTTCAGTACGTCAGAGCTCTGACGATGGGTTGACGCCTGGTCTGAATTGTCTGCCGAGTCTCGCCTCATAAATTTCATTCCACAGTCTAACAGTGTGGATGTCTATAACGAAAATATTTCAGCACACCGTAGTCTGCCGTACTCTTGCTACGAGGGTCATTCAGAACGAAAAGAACATTTGCGCTTATAGCTCACGCAGTTGTCTTGTGGCTGCCGCTCATTGGTTTGTAATGTTCATTGTGATGTGGACAATAGCATAATGTGGTTGTTAAGTCGGACTATGACTCATGAGTAGCGCCGTGCAGGAACAATGCCTGGAAGTGTGACGATGAATTGTACACGAAATATCCACTCAGCACTTAGGGTACCACAAAATTTGTGCCAGTTGAGTGCTACACATGATCACGGATGACAGGCAGGTGCGAGAATCATAACTGCATTAGCGTCCTTGGAGCGTTACGGCAGGGATGAAAACACTTTCATTGACCAGATTGTTACCGGAAAAACATGAGTTCCTCACAATATACCCCACAATGAAGCGAGGGTTTGTATAGTGGCTTATTCCTTGTCGCCACAGAACACAGGCAAGTTCAAACAAACTGCGACAACTAAACAACTGATACCTTCTGTATTCTGGGACAGTGAAGCGACTCTACTCATTGATTTCATTCCGCGCAACACAACGTCAATAGCGATGTAAGTAGTGACATCCTTGAACGTCTTCGTCGGGCTATCCAGAAACGCCGAACAGGCAAACTCTCGAGCGGAATCGTTCAGTTGCACGAAAATGCACGTGCGCATACTGCCCGGCAAACACAAGCCTTGCTGCGTCGGAAATTCTGGTGGGAATCTTTGAGCAGTCCCCCTACAGTCCGAACATGGCATCGTCGGACATTTTCCTGTCTCCTAAACTGAAGGAGCACCTTGCTAGTAAACGCTTAGGAGACCTAAATGCTGTCGCGATCTGGTTGAATTGCCAGGCGGCCACATGGTACGAAGAAGATATACGCAAAAGTTGGCTCTGTGTCAAAGGCAACTATGTGAAAAGCAGAAAAAGTATGTGCTATAGCGTTCATGTTCATTTTCTGTATTACTATTTAGTAATATCTTGGTATGGCTAAAAAGTTCTTTACTTCCTGGGTGCTCTCGTACATTCCTTAACTTACAGCTTTCTGTCGTAGTTAAGAAAACGTATTTTGTGAAATTATATTGCAGCGTATTTTCTCAACACTGGGAAGTCAAATCATGTTGCATAATGTTCTCATCACATCTTGCATTTTTTAATGTAGACTGTCCCGGCATATAGTACTGATGAACACTGCTCTGAATCTCAGTCGGGTGGCAGTGCTGATACTGCGGCGTTTCGACGAGTTTCACACTAATCATCTTAACCTGAAGATTCCATCGAACTTGAGACTCGAGAGGTTTGTCATCATCTTTCATGTTATCAAACATTAATCACACTGTTCGTTTAATAAATGTACGTTATTTCCATAATGTTAAGTCATATTTATGTGCTACAGTCTCAATGTGATAAGCGTTAACTTGCGTAATTGTGAGCACGTTTCAAATAAATGTTTATAAATTTCGTGGTCTAATACGACACGTCATTTGTCACACGCAATAGACAAACGGGAGTCAGACTATGAAATGAAGATTCCAAAGGATGCATTGGCCTAGAACAATCTTGAAGTTGATTTGTGGCAGGTTAAATAATTACGTAACTGATTTCTGTCAATGAAAGAAAAATACCAATAATTCATAAATAAGGCGGATTAAGAACGGAAGTAGAATTGCGTGTAGTGCCTAATTGTGAATAAAACCAGGAAGATCAGAAAGTTACCATCGTTAGTGCTTGCTAATGAAACAACACACATAGGATGAACAGGAGATGGCGGATTCAAGCCAATACAGCGTCATTCCGTCGAGAATGCTTTATACCACAGATGTAAACAATAAAATTATTGTGATGGAGCCCTTTTATTGCCAAAATAGAGAACTACGTGATACTGACGCTGTCCTTAAATTTTTAGCCACATATTAATTACTACTGCAGATATTCGCAGATGTAAAAACGAATATTGGCACCGGCGTAGACTTTCAGCCACAAAATCAGTATTACTGTCGACATGAACTGAGACCACTACCGAAGGGGTACACCGATACCACAACAGGTAGCTTGATTCATCAGGAAGGAGAGCGATGAAGGCCCAAGTTTAATGGTCCCATGGCATCATTGGAGTCGAATGTATAGCATACTTGACCTAGGATCTCGTACGAAATCGACCGCGACACATTTGAAGCCCATTCTGATATTCACCTCAAGGGATTTACGGAAATCTCAGATAACTGAAATCAAGACGGCTGAACAGTTACGCAGCAACTTCGGTATCACGTCTCAGGTGTCTTAAACGTGACACCAATCTGCGGGGCATGATGCATCATACCGCATGATAGTGTCACAGCCTTCTAGAAACTAGAAACTGATCACTTAATTTCACCAGCGAACGGTTTCGAAAAATTTTGTATTTAGCAACTTGTTCTATGGATCATTTCTTTTTAATTTCGTTGCAGGCCAACTAAGGACCACGTCAAGATAACAGTCTGTTTCTGTTTTGCTTCATTGTTCTCCGAAATTCTTCCATTTTTTTCAGATGCTCTCCTTTTCTCTCATCTGACTATTTGACTCCAGTTGTTTTTCTGCTTGTTTCATCTATCTGAAAACCTTTGAATTTTGTGACGTCTGGCCCGAATTTATCGCTTTTGAGTAAGGTCTCCTGTTCAACATGCATTTCTTCTAAGTTCGTTTTTGTCTTGCCTCGCCACCCATTTTCTTTGTCTGTTTTCCTGGTTTAGAGCAATATGTGGATTTTCTCTATTAATCAGTCTTTCTTCATTCTTTCTAAACGTCCACAGAGTGTATTAAGTATTTTCCTGAACTCATCAGTTACTCTACGTCAGATTAAGTATGTTTCTTTATTTGGTCTCAAATTCAATTGCTACCTTGATTGGGTCTAATATCTTTTGCAAGATTATTCTTTCTTACAACTGCATTACAATGCCTTTAACATATTTAGAAAGAAATTACTGTACAGACATTTCACTCTTATGTATCCTATTTGTATTTTTTCAGTTTTGATTTTAAATGCTACTTTTTCACTTTTTATGTTTATATTTTTACCTACACATTGAAAGCTGCCAGTTTTCTTGATGTTTCCAGACTCTATTTTCTAAATTCTTAGTGAGTCACTTTCATCGGTCATGTGCTCGTCTTTCCAAACGATAACTGTATACCCGTATTTTCAGCTGTTTTCCTCAGAAGTTCTAATTTTCTTTGGAATCACTGATGGCGCGATTTGAAAGTTGATGGTAGTAATATGTGCTCTACATCCTCGGCGAAGATCGGTTTTCGGAATTTAGTGAGCACCTCCTTCCGTTTAGCGAATCGTCTATCTGCAGGTGCGTCCTACTTCAAACTTTCTATGAGATTTGTAACGCTCTCGCGATGGCTCAGTGTACCAGTCACGAATCTTGCCACTCTTCTTTGGACCTTCTCAATCTCTTGAATCAGACCCAACTGGTAAGGGTCTCATACAGACTAACAATACTCTAAGACTGGACGAACTAACTTATTGTAAGCAATTTCCTTTGTTGAAGGACTGCATCGCTTCAGATTCTACCAATAAACCGCATGTATTATCACGAGATCGTTTGCAAAGAGCATACAGTTTATTACTTGTGATTCTTGAGTTTCTCCCGGCGTATTTGATAATCAAAATATCCACGGGTGTACTGCCGGTCTATAGTGTCCAACAGGCACAATATTTCGGCGATCAAACATGTCGCCATCATCAGGTGAACTGACGGACTGAGCTCCTGTGAACGTGCCGGCACGGAGATCCGTACGCTATGGCTGCTCAGGGGGAACTGGGTTCGGTCGCGGCGGCGGCCGATTTAAATACCCTCCGCCCGCGGCGCGCTCCCTCCGCCGTCCGCGCCACGGTATCGCGGTGTAACAGATTGCGACGGCGTCTGAGATGACGTCGGTGCGATGGCTCTGTCCGCCGTGGTCGTCACAACTATGCGTTTGCTCGATTTACTCTTGATTAACCCAATCGCTGGTTCCCAAGCCTTGCTAAGATTATAGCCACAGTCACGGTTTATGAGGTCGTCATTGGTGCGAATTTCGATGGCCTCTCTAACAACGCCTCTCTAACGACCTCATAAACCGTGACTGTGGCTATAATCTTACCAAGGCTTGGGAACCAGCGATTGGGTTAATCAAGAGTAAATCGAGCAAACGCATAGTTGTGACGACCACGGCGGACAGAGCCATCACACCGACGTCATCTCAGACGCCGTCGCAATCTGTTCCACCGCGAGACCGTGGCGCGGACGGCGTAGGGAGCTCGCCGCGGGCGGAGGGTATTTAAATCTGCCGCCGCCGCGACCGAACCCATTTCCCCCTGAGCAGCCATAGCGTTCGGATCTCCGTGCCGGCACGTTCACAGGAGCTCAGTCCGTCAGTTCACCTGATGATGGCGACATGTTTGATCGCCGAAATATTGTGCCCGTTGGACACTATAGACCGGCAGTACACCCGTGGATATTTTGATTAGTTTATTACTTCTTTCGATCTACCTAGCCTCGTGTAGTTATCAACTCTTTGTTTTCTAACGCTGTTTTCCATTCTTTTGTAAACTTTTCCAGCATACAGTTGAATAACAGTGGTTGCAAACTGTTTCCTTGTTTGACTCCTGATATACCTAATTTGGAAGGGACTAAAAGTTGTTACAAGAAATTGAACTTTAGATACTTTGTTTAGGTATTTCCAGACTTTTCCTGTCCACTGAATGTTCCTTCGCGGTTTTGAGGAGAGAGACTTTGTCTATGAAATTACAGGCCCACTTTTTTATGTTATTGACGTTATTGTGCATACCATGCAGTGAACATCATATTACGTAAATAGTAGGCCTGCCTCTGATGATAAAAACAGCGCACATAGTAACTGGTAACAAGTCGTAATTTCACAGTACATAAATGGCAGGAATACCATTATTTTACATGATTCGGGAGAAAGTAGGAGTAAAGAAAGTATAGATACACTACTTGTTTCTAGTGTGATATTTCATCAACGTATTTTGGTTACAGGATGACTCCCAAAAGAACAAAACACGTTTACATGAACTATCACCTGACAAATAGTTCGTACCGTGCTTTAGAATATCACCTTCATAACAGACAATTATGCGAGTATGTTGAACTCTGTTAGGAAAGTCAGTGATTGTTCTGCAAGTTAGTCCACGAGCTGCTTTTTTTTCGAGGCCTTGAGACGATGGAATATAGAAAAAACACCACTGCATCTCCACCATTGTCTGCATTATGTTCATCAGACGAATGCTGTCCAATTTTCAGGGGGGTTGAGAGCTGATGGTACATTTAGCGATTCAGATACCATAAAATTGTTGTTGGTCGATTATTTTAGAGTCGGCATTGAAATGTATGGTACTCATACTCAAGCAATCCTTTAGGAGTTTCATCAGTTGAAGGCTCCATTTTCTAATAATGCTCTTGATTTGATTTTTATCATGCAGCAAAGTACTCGACGCTCCCTGTCCGTCGTTGATTCTGGCTATCCTGATTTACATTCGAGATTTAAACACACCTCTTATTTTGATATGGATGTGGAATTTGGACAGAAGTTAACATATGAAGAGGTAAAAACGCTGAACATCGATAATAATTACGGTTCTTTAAGTCTACTGATGTTACCATAATTTTCGATATAGAATGAAAAAGTTTTCGATAGTTGATCAGGGTCTTACATAGACTCTTAAAATGTTTAACTAATGTGTATGATCGGTCCGTTTACTTCGAGAAAAATGTCGCTATCCACGGCAAGTTTGTATTCGTAGGATCTGCGGTGTTAATAAGGCCGGCTAGGGCATAACAGTGCCAAACATATACTCAATCGAGAATGAAGCAACGAGCAGCCCATCGGGTTGTACTTTACGTAACTAGGCGAATCGTGTCATGAATGGTAGAGACGAAAGTAGGCTGTAGTTGCCTAATGTGCGGTCTGAATGAAAGTTACCGTGATATGAAATTCATCAAAGGTATTAATGAGAGCATAAAATGATACAGTTTACATCAGCCAGACAGAGATATAATCCAGACTTAGCACTGCAGTGAAGTAGCATGAATGACGCAGCCAGCTTAGAGTGAAGATATTCACCAACTTTTCGTTAAAGTTACAGACAAACATCGTCCTCTGAACTATGGACCCTGCTGAGATGGTTTAGCTTGCGTGTCTCAACGGTACAGATAGCCGCAAAGTAGGTGCAACAACAACGCCCTCTGTTGAGAGGCCAGACAAACGTGCGGTTCCTGAAGAGAAGCCGTAGGCTTTTCAATAGTTGTGCGGGCAGTAGCCTGAGTGACTGACTGATATGGCCTTGCAACATTAGCCAACATGGCCTTGCTAAGTTGGTGATGTGAACGGCTGAAAGCAAGGGAAAAAAACTGCTGTTACTTTTCGCGGCGTGTAGCCCTACCACATAGGTCATGATGTCATTCTCTTAGGTAAAATAACCCGGAGATAAAATTGCCCGCCATTCAAATATCCAGGTTGGGACGTCCCAGAAGAATGCTGTCATGAATAAAAATAAAAACTGGCGTTCTTCTGATAGGAGCATGGAGAGCTACATAACTTAATAGGGTAGACTCTTTAGAGAACCAGAAAAAAGAAATGGATAGGTTAGATGTGGTAGTATTTAGAGAATTGCGGCGTCAGAATGAACAGGATTTCTGGTCAGACAAAATGAAATAGGAGTAATGCGGGAGTAGATCTAATAATGAATGAATGTGGGTAACTTTTTGTGAAAAGCATAATTAATGCATTATTGTGGCTAACATAAACAAGAAGCAAACTGGAATTTATAAGCTTTGTACCTAGATGATGACGAGATTTAAAGGATCTATAATGAGTTAAAAGAAATTATTTACACAATTAAACGAAGCAAAACTTGAAATGTAATGGGGACTGGAGTTCATGAGTAGGAAAAGAAAGTGAAGGAAAAATAGTTGGATAACATGAACTGGATGAAAGGAATTATAGATTAAGCCACTTGGTAAAGTATTTGACAGAACATCATTTAACCATTGCTAATATTTGTTTAAGAGCCACGAAGGGAATCTCTGTACGAGGAACAGACCTGCCGACATCGGAAGGCTTCAGATAGATTATATAATGGTAAGACAGAGATTTCGAAACTAGAATTAAAACTACAAAACATTTCCAATGGAAGATGTGCCCTCTGAACACAATTTACTGCTTAGGAACTGTGGGTTAAAACCGAAGAAACTGAAAGAAAGTGGGAAGTTAAGGAGGTGGCATCTGGATAAGCTGAAAGAACCAGAGATTGTTGAGTGTTTCAGAGGACGCATTAGGCAACAAATTACTGAATCAGAGAAAAGGAATATAGTAGAAGACGAATGAAATAGTGAAGACAGCAGAGGATGAAGAGATAAAGAGACAAAACTCTAAACTAAACTCCGTCCGAAGAGGCATCGGAAGGCCCAACGGCACCCATCGACCGCCGTGTCATCCTACACCAATAGGCGTCACTGGATGTGGATACGGAGGGGCATGTGCTCAGCACACCGCTCTCCCAGCCGTTCTCGGTTTCCGCGACCGGAGCTGCTACTTCTCAATCAAGCAGCTCCCCACTTGGCATCACAAGGGCTTAGTGCACCACGTTTGCCAACAGCGCTCGGCAGACTCGGACGGTTCCCATCCAAGCGTTAGCCAGGACCCACAGCGCTTAACTTCGGTGCGCTGACGGGAACCGGTGTTACCACTGCGGCAAGGACGTTGCCTAAGAAGAGAAGTCTTAGTAAAAATCCTTGGATAGCACAGAAAGCATTTAATTTAATTGACAAAAGGAGAAAATATAAACACACAACAAATGAAGCAGGCGAATGAGAATACAAACGTCTAAAAAATGTGAATGACAGGAAGTGCAAAACGACTAAGTAGGAATGAAAGGATTGAAAAGCATAGATAAGTAGGGGAAAATAGATACCGAGTGCAGGATAATTAAAGAGGTCTTTCGAGGAAAGAGAAGCAGCTGCATAAATTTCAAGAGCTCAATTAGAAAACGAGACCTAAGCAAGAAAGGGAAACTAAAATGATATGTGGAAGGGCTATACAAGGGAAACAAACTTGAAAATAATTTTAAGAAAAGGGAGGAGGAAGTAAGTGGTGACAGGAAATACGTTACTGAGAGAACTGTTTGACAGATCTCTGAAAGAGGTAAGTCGACACAAGGCTGCTGGAGTAGACGACATTATTGAGGATCTCGGAAGCGTCAGCCACCCCTCAGACTTCAAGAAGAATGTAATAACTCCAACTCCAAATAAAGCGGTTCTGACAGGAGCAGTTACCGAACCATCAGTTTAATAGGTCACAGGTACAAGTTACTGAGACGAATTATTTACAGCAGAATGAAAAAGCTGGTAGAAGCTGACGTTTCCGAAAATCTGTTTGGACTCTCGAGAAATGTAGGATCACGTGATGCAGTATGACCCTACGACTTATCTCTGAGAATAGCTTGAAGATGGCTAACCTGAGTTCATAGGATTTATAGATTTAGAGGGAACTTTTGACAGTGTTGATTGGACTACAATCTTTGAAATTCTGAAGACAGCAGGGACAAAATTCAGGGAGCGATAGGTTTTGCCGCACGGGATTAGCAGAGCGGTCTCAGGCGCTGCAGTCATGGACTGTGCGGCTGGTCCCAGCGAGGGTTCGAGTCCTCCCTCGGGCATGGGTGTGTTTGTTTGTCCTTAGGATAATTTAGGTCAAGTAGTGTGTAAGCTTAGGGACTGATGATCTTAGCAGTTAAGTCCCATAAGATTTAACACACATTTGAACATTTTTTGATAGGTTATTCACAACCTGTACAGAGAGCAGAGTATTGTTGTAACAATCGAGGGACGTGAAAGGGGAATATTAGTTGAGGCTATCCCCGATGTTATTCAGTTTGAACATTGAGTTATCTATGGAGCTAACCAAGGACAAATTTGGAAAGGGAGAAGAAATAAAAAAAGTTAAGATTGTCCGGTTACACTGTAATTCTATCACAGACGGCAAAGGACTTGGAAGAGCGCCGGCCGTTGGGACAGAACGGTTCTAGGCTCTTCAGTCCGGACCCGCGCTGCTGCAACGGTCGCAGGTTCGAATCCTGCCTCGGGCACGGATGTGTGTGATGTCCTTAGGTTAGTTAGGTTTAAGTAGTTCTATGTCAATGGGACTGATGACCTCAGATGTTAGGCCCCATAATGCTCAGAGCCATTTGAACCATTTGAACTTGGAAGAGCACCTGAAAGAAACGAATAGTGTCTTCAAAAGAAGTTATTAGATGAACACCCACAAAATTAAAACAGGCGTTATGGAATGTAGTCTTAGTAAATCAGGCGACACTAAGAGAGTTAGATAAGAAAATAAGGGGCTAAAAGAAGTCGATGAGTTTCGCTGTTTAGGCAGTACAATAACTGACGATGACTGAAGTAGAGACGATGTAAAATTGCAGCAGACTGGGCGTAGCAATGAAGCCGTTCTAAACAAGAGAAATAATTTAACATCTAACATAAAATTAAGTGTTAAGATAGTCTTTTCTAAAGGTATTTGTTTCGGATGCAGCCTTATCCAGAACAGAAAAGTGGAAGATAACGAGCACAGACAGAAAGAGAACCATAGCTTTTGAAATATGGTGATACAGAAAGACTAGATTGGTCGAGCAGATAACTAAAGAATAGGACTGAATCTAACTGGGAGAGGGCGGGGGTGAGGGGGTAGGAGGTGCATGACAATGGAGTAGAAATATTTGACAGAACTAAAAGAAGGGGTCTACTGAAACGTATGAAGGAATAGTGAATCTGTTAACGGACGGAACTATGAGGAGCACAAGTTTTAGAGGGAGACTAAGAGTTGAATGCAGTAGAAAGATTCAAGTGAATGTAGTTTGCAATATTTATGCAGAGCTGAAGAGATTTGGACAGGACTGACAAGCGTAGAGTCTCAAAACCACAGCAACAGGACTAGCAGCAAAAATAACAACGACTACGAACAAATAAGTTGTTTTCGGACTGTTTCATATGCATACGTTCCTATTCTCAATACAGGTGAATGTTACTTCTATCTTGTCCAACATGTGCACTCTATAAAAGGAAAATGCCGCCTGTTGTCGATAACGCGATATATAAAATCAACGCACACACCTAGTGAGATAATGCGGTGGTTAGCAAAATGGCGTCTCATCTGATAGGAGTAGGGTTCACAAAAAATCCCGACCAGCTATTGAGGTTACTGGTTTTCATTGTTTCCCAAACACGATTAAGGTTGGTTGGTTGGTTGATTTGGGGAAAGGACCAAACACCGACGTCATTGGTCTCATTGGATTAGGGATGATCAGGGAATGAAATCGGCTGCGCCCTTTCAAAGGAATTATCCCGGTATTTGCCTGAAGTGATTTACGGAAGTCACGGAAAACCTATATCGGGGTGGTCGGACGTTGGTTTGAACCGCTGTCCTCGCGGATGCGAGTCTAGTGTGCGCCACCTCGCTCGGTGGCGAGTGGAAATAGTGCTTTTGGAAAGTTCACGATGGATTTCCTTTACCATTATTAGCTGTTATGGACTTGTCGTCGTCGACGGGACACTAAATACCAGTCTTCCTTCTTTCCTTCATCTCCTCAAAAATGAACCCATTGTTCAGTAAAAGAACTGTATTTTCTACGCTGAACGGCGACAATATTAAAAACTCTGTTTTACTGATATAGCTACGAATACGGTTAAAAAGCCTTTCACGACGGAAACCAATGATAAAAAGTCCTCGGTTTACTCCCCACGACAAATTCGGATAAAGAGACACAGAATGACATCCTGCGTATACACATTACTCAGTTGCAGTCTGCACGTGTTTGCACTTACAAATTATTGGAAACGCTTGCTGTCGGATTACTAGGAGTACACTGAATTACGGTGATGTAAAGGCTTCCGATGACAGTGAAGAATAATAGGAGGTAGCAGGATGTTTCTTTCATTGGCGTACAAATACCTGCTGACAGGGCACACGCATTAGGGAAAGAGAGATGAAGACAGGCGTCTTCTCCTAATCTAAGGCCGTGGGAAAAAATGGTCCCGTCTGATTACATAAACATATCAAGTATTGTTTATCACTCAATACAGTGATAAAAGTGATTGGTAGCGGCAGTTACATTTCTCGCTGGACGAAAGTAAATTATGAAAGTTATTCTTCTATATTGATACAATAATATCCTCTAATGTTCTCACTGAAATGTAAAACTTTTTGCAAAAATTTTCATGAGAATTAAAATAGTCAAAGAAATTGCGGCTAAAACATCTAAATTATTAGACAAGTGCCCAAAAAATGATATTGCCTGAGCATTATCTTATTTTTCCTAATGTGAAGAAAACTTTTTAATCTAAGAGTAATGCCGGATAGGAATACAAAAAGCGGTAATGAAAGACAAAGCAATGTATTTGGACTTGTGAATCGGATCTATAACAAGATGAAGTACGTTTACATACGTGACTTCTTAGTTCACAAATGTGTCGCGCTATCTTCATGGCGTACAGGGAACTGTGCCAGTTACAAAACAGTAGGTTACTTAGACATCATGTCCCAACCTATAAAATGTTGTATGAGTAAATAAGCCTGTTATGTCTGATATAGTAGCAGATACTTTACGAGAATTACACTAACAAGAAGTAGAAAAGCGCCTAGGCTGAACTGCTTAAAGAGTTTCAACATATCTTTTTTCAGGCGGTACAGCAATAAATTTTGTAGAAAACGCTTTGTTAATAACTTTTAGACAGTTATCAACAGTGATACATTTGATGAGTAGAAATGAGTATTCTGTCTCTCTCTTTTCTTTTTAAAATCATGTGACATTTGCAGATAACCGTTTAGTAATACTCCTAAGGATTTTGTTTGTAATCTATACATCTAAAATGATTCGGACTTCCATACGATTTCCGAAGTAGGCTACTTGTACTTGTTGTACATTGAATGAAAAGTTATTTACCCATGTGAGAAACAGTGACGGAGCCAAGATTGAACTGAAAATTTAACTACTTTAATTATCACTCCTCAGTGAGTATAATCTTTACTGACTGCATGTGCTGAAATACTTAACATACCTTTTGTCAAGGAGAACCAACAAAAGCCTTAAATACGTAACAAAAAGTACTGACTTGAGCCTGAATTTTTTTTCTTAATGATTGTAAAATTTTAATCTGGTTTCATCAACACATCTAGAATCGATATGGAGATTTACAAAGTACATTATTATTGCACTGGCGGGACATTGCTTTATATCAGTCAACATTATTTTCACAAAAGACATCAACAATGAATACCATGAGGTGACATGCAAAAATTAATTGAAACGCATCAGTCTGTTCTCGACTGACTCGTCTAACTTTTTACACGTTTTTATTAGATCACTTTCTTGTCTGTTTGTTTGTTACAAATTTTGCAACTGATTTTCAACTAACTTCACGATGAGCTATATTGATATACAGGTTAATTCGCTTTCTTTTCCGGTGTACGGCGGGAGATACGTACTTCGTTTATCACTATCATTTTCTGATGAGCTAGAGCACTTGACATTCTCATTGTATCTCAGAACTCGGTGACCATGCAATATTAACCCCACTTTTGTGCCTGGTGTGTGGCGGAGGGTACTTTGTTTACCACTGCTATTATCCTCTTTTGCTTGTCCACTTGCTAATGTTTCGTGGTAAGAATGATTGCTGGCAAGTACCCCTGTGAGCTCAAGTTTTTCTAATTTTTTCTTTCGAGGTCTTTTCATGAGATGATCGTAGGCTAAAGCAATCTATTGGTAGACTCAGCTTAAGAGAAATTGAAATAATTCTGGAATTTACCAGATGTCTCTGCCGTATTCTTGTCAAAATGTTTGAGATAGATTGAAAAATTTGCACACACAAGAATAAAAAGCAAAAAGTTTTTGTTTGGATAAAATCTTTTAATATAACACTTTTTTAAATTGTACTAAAAGATATAAAATAATTTTTCCTAGCCCCATACTGATTCCTAATCTCACACAGCTAGTCCTAAAAATATATGCTTGTGAACATTTAAAAGTTATGAAAATATTTGTAGAATTTAAAACTAAAAATATTGGGTGTATGAAATGTACAATTGATGCATAAATAGTTTATCTCCTTACTATTATCTATTGAATCTACTTTCTTTTTAAATTCCACAAGTATTTTCAAAGCAATTAAAAATCCACAGGAAAAAATTTTTCGGGCTATTTGTATGTGGTGAAAAATCAGCGTGGGGATTAGAGAAACTATTTTGTACTTTTCATTCCGCTCCAGAAACATGTTATATTGAAGAAAATATTATTATTTCTTTTCTTTAATTCATTTCCGCATCTGAGACATTCTTATACCTTTTTAAAATTATATACGTGGTTGGAGCAGTAACTGTGGGATGAAATCTTCTCGTAGAAACAGTAAACAGCCAGTCAGTTGCAAAATGGAAGGTTTCTTAAAACCTCTTTTTCATGATTTCAACGTTTATAAAAACAACTTATTCAGAAGAAAGTACTGACAACTGAATTATATTTTGTGACAGAGGTACTTTAAAATACAGCCAGAAGGCATCAGTCAGATATAAATATTATTCCATAATAATTAAAACATGCGTAACATGGTTGTTTTCATTTGGTATTTCCTTACCAATGTGCAGCTAGTGCTCTAGGAGTCTTATTAGTTTAATGAAAGTGTGTTCTGTAATATGAAGTGTTACATGCGTATAAGAGGGCTCTCCCCCAGGAGTGAATAGTCATTGTCTATAAATTACAAATTAAGCACGTAACACGAAAATGCCAGTAAATGTTCGAAATATGTCGATAATCTGTTAAAACAAACTAGTTACAGCTCAAAAGTCATATAAAAGACTGATACATTTGAAAAAGAATTGAAAGGTAACTTGATCTTAACCATCAAACTGAGGAGGCTTCATTTCCCAACAGCATCTTATACATAAGCAGACGAAATGCATTCAGGAATTGGTACAGGACGGCACCTGCTGCTATTTTTTCTTATTGTTTCAGTTACTTTCAATTGCAAAGAAAGAAGTTCATTTTTCTCGCTTTGTACTATATCCAAACGGTATCCGGTGGACAAAGTGTCAGAAGTCGTCAACACTACTCCATCCTGCAGCCTCATTCATGGTGACGAGAATCTGCAGCACTGGCGTCTGGGACTGAGAGTTGTCAGTCGTTCGGTAGGTGAGTAATTTTGACTAAGCCATATTCCAGAATTGCGATACGTTTGACTAGATGTTCCAAGTCTCATTGAGGAAGCTGTTAGTTATGGTGGTTGCATCACATGCCCTGTGGCAACGTCGGAGTAATCAATACGTGGATACCTCGATCGTTTCCTTTTATCAGTGATTTATAAGATGACGACTTTTCCTTCTTCCTTATTGCTCACGGTGTTTAGATTACTCATTATCCATGTAGGTTAGTCTTTATATTTGCTCTGTCGACATCACTTTGTCAGAAAATTCGTGTTATGTTTATGTACTTAACAAAGAAGATTTTTAAAAAAGCGAGTGTCACATTGGACTAATCTGTTATTCTAGTACACAGATGAATGCCCTTTTCACTGTGATTATTAATGTTTTTTGAAGGAACCAAGACTCCAACGTCATTTGACGGAGCAAAACTTTTTCGTCAATCATTCCGTCTCGTGACAGTTTTCATTAACACATTTGAGTCTATGGGGAAGGATCTGCCTTTCGGAAGGTCAAACTGATGCAGATCATTGTGGATGCCAGAAGGCATGTCCACCTCGGTTGGCGTCTTTCAAATCGTCAATTGAGCACGCTTCAGTATGTAAATAATTAGCATTTCACCGCAACGACACAAAGTAGACAGGCGATTTCAAAGCATTCCTCACTGAGAACTCGCATTTGGTAAGCAGATTACGTCACACCTTCAGTAGGAAGGAGAAACATATGTTAGGACGTGTCGTAATTCGACAGCGCTTGGATCTCGGCGTACTGTTTCGCGACTTTGCTACTACGGTTGGTCGGAATCCCACTATTGCTACGCGAATATGGAACCCATGGGTACAGAGGAGTCACACTAAACGCTTTGCTGGATGTCAACACTCTCCTCCTCCCCCACCCCTCTCCTCCCACTAATACATCCTAGAGGAGGCACCGAGCAGCATCGTACAGCCATGTGACGTTCCTTGGGTTAGGAAATGGGCTTGCTTACGTAAAGACAATCCTCAACAGGGTCTGTACGACGACGCCTGGAGGGCCACAGATTGTCAGCACGGCGATCATTTTTGCGTCTTCACCTGACACGGCAGCAGAGAAACGATCTCCCCGACAGCGGTGCGCCTAACGCCAACGTTGAACAAGAGAGCGGCGACACTTCTCCTTGTCACACGAGTCCTGGTTCTGCATACAGGACCGCAATGAAAGCAGCTGTGTGTGCCGGTTTCGAGGAGAACGAACGTTGTCAGATTACTTTCTTCAATATCGTATGGGCTCGGCTCCAGAGGTGATATCATGAGATGCCATTACGTACACAACACGATAACCGCCGGTACCTTGGACAGCAGCAGTTACACGTCAGACGTGCTAAGGATGGCGGTTGTGCCGTATCTTTGTAGTTTCCGTGACGTTATCTTTCAGCACGATAATGCAGGACTGCATGTTTCCTATGCTGTTCTGATCTATCTTGATAGTGGTGTTCGATTGTCGTTCTGGCCAGTACGTTCTTCAGATCTGTGATCCACTAAAATATATCATCATGGTATGTCACGAAATGCCAGACACTGCCACTTATGAACTCTGGCTCAAAGTTGAAGAAGAATGGAATCTGTGAACTAATCTCAGTCCGACTCGTTTCCCAACCTGGGTGGATCCGTTGTAGCTGCCGGAGGCGGAGGCTCTGTGTACTACATTTTAAACCCGGTGTAGCTCCACATCACCTATACATTTTATCGTGTATTCACTCTACTATACTGTATGCACTCGGTTTCATTATTTGATCTTCTCCTGGTGCACTCTTAATGGCCATCACTTCATTTATTTATTTCTTTTAAACTTCTTTTAAACATTTCTTCCAGACCTCTTTTTGAAATGGTTTTAACAATGACAATGTTTTAATCTTTCTGAAAAGTGCACTTAGTAATTCATTACGTGTTAAACAAAAATAACATCTGTTAACGAAATCGACTTTTTGGTATTACAAATGAAACTTTTTAAGGTGCGTAGACCTCTGCAATTATTACAAGTCATATACACGGTCCACTCACATTGATGTGACCACCGCCTATTTTCGACATCAACGTGGAACAGCCACTCACAGGGGGCAGCACTTGTAGTGGAGAGTGTAAAAAGTGTGTCATGGGGAAGCGGCAAACAGTGTAGTCGTCGTAGTAATGCGGAAACCGACAGATTTATCTGACGTCCAAAAGATGACAGACTAAAGGCCGAAATACTCTCGATACACCACAGCATCATCTGCAAAAAGCCTCAGTGAACTTTTGATGTCATCCACCAGGACATTAATGTATATTGTGAATAGCAACGGTCCTATGACACTCCCCTGCGGCACACCTGAAAACACTCTTACTTCGGAAGACTTCTCTCCATTGAGAATGACATGCTGCGTTCTGTTATCTAGGAACTCCTCAATCCAATCACACAATTGATCTGATAGTCCGTATGCTCTTACTTTGTTCATTAAACGACTGTGGGGAACTGTGTCAAACGCCTTGCGGAAGTCAAGAAACACGGCATCTACCTGTGAACCCGTGTCTAAGGCCCTCTGAGTCTCGTGGACGAATAGCGCGAGCTGGGTTTCACACGACCGTCTTTTTCGAAACCCATGCTGATTCCTACAGAGTAGATTTCTAGTCTCCAGAAAAGACATTATACTCGAACATAATACGTGTTCCAAAATTCTACAACTGATCGACGTTAGAGATATAGGTCTATAGTTTTGCACATCTGTTCGACGTCCCTTCTTGAAAACGGGGATGACCTGTGCCCTTTTCCAATCCTTTGGAACGCTTCGCTCTTCTAGAGACCTACGGTACACCGCTGCAAGAAGGGGGGCAAGTTCCTTCGCGTACTCTGTGTAAAATCGAACTGGTATCCCATCAGGACCAGCGGCCTTTCCTCTTTTGAGCGATTTTAATTGTTTCTCTATCCCTCTGTCGTCTACTTCGATATCTACCATTTTGTCAACTGTGCGACAATCTAGAGAAGGAAGCACAGTGCAGTCTTCCTCTGTGAAACAGCTTTGGAAGAAGACATTTAGTATTTCGGCCTTTAGTCTGACATCCTCTGTTTCAGTACCATTTTGGTCACAGAGTGTCTGGACATTTTGTTTTGATCCACCTACCGCTTTGACATAGGACCAAAATTTCTTAGGATTTTCTGCCAAGTCAGTACATAGTACTTTACTTTCGAATTCATTGAAAGCCTCTCGCATAGCCCTCCTCACACTACATTTCGCTTCGCGTAATTTTTGTTTGTCTGCAAGGCTTTGGCTACGTTTATGTTTGCTGTGAAGTTCCCTTTGCTTCCGCAGCAGTTTTCTAACTCGGTTGTTGTACCACGGTGGCTCTTTCCCATCTCTTACGATCTTGCTTGGCACATACTCATCTAACGCATATTGTACCATGGTTTTGAACTTTGTCCACTGATCCTCAACACTATCTGCACTTGAGACAGAACTTTTGTGTTGAGCCGTCAGGTACTCTGTAATCTGCTTTTTGTCACTTTCGCTAAACAGAAAAATCTTCCTACCTTTTTTAATATTTCTATTTACGGCTGAAATCATCGATGCAGTAACCGCTTTATGATCGCTGATTCCCTGTTCTGCATTAAATGATTCAAATAGTTCGGGTCTGTTTGTCACCAGAAGGTCTAATATGTTATCGGCACGAGTCGGTTTTCTGTTTAACTGCTCAAGGTAGTTTTCAGATAAAGCACTTAAAAATATTTCACTGGATTCTTTGTCCCTGCCACCCATTATGAACGTTTGAGTCTCCCAGTCTATATCCGGCAAATTAAAATCTCCACCCAGAACTATAACATGGTGGGGAAATCTACTCGAAATATTTTCCAAATTATTCTTCAGGTTCTGAGCCACAACAGCTGCTGAGCCCGGGGGCCTATAGAGACATCCAATTACCATGTCTGAGCCTGCTTTAACCGTGACCTTCACCCAAATCATTTCACAATTCGAATCTCCATCAATTTCCTTCGATACTATTGCACTTCTTATCGCTATAAACACGCCTCCCCCTTCACTGTCCAGCCTATCTCTGCGGTATACATTCCAATCCGAGTTTAGGATTTCATTACTGTTTACGTCTGGTTTCAGCCAACTTTCTGAAAACTTTTGTAAATATTATTTGTATTTTGACGGTGGGTCTGGCCTAGGGAAAATTATGCTATCGAACGATTACATTGATTGGTCGTGTGGAGAACCAAAGTGTTTAAGATCTTTGGTGGTGTTAACTCTGCCGCATGGAGCGCGACTAGAGGGAGTCTGGCTGGAGTAGGGCGGTGGAGCAGGTGTGTTGAGTGACGCTCCCGCGAGTTGCCGCGCTTTTGGGGGTTTGGCAGCATGTAATTGCGCTCGACTTGCTATGTTAGTTTCTGACACGGTGTCGCGGACGGGAAGCATTAGCTGGCACACATCAAGAGCCCGTTTCGCCTGGAGACCGTGTCGAGAAGGAGGCGCGCCAACATCCAGCTTCTGAAACAGCTACGACCGACAATGAGTGATTGTGGCCACCTCCTCGATCGACGACTGCAAACTTTCAATCAACCAAGAAGGAAGGCTGGAAGCACGTAAGGTTTTAGAACTGTATGTCAGACCTCAGCTTTTCAAACTGTTCAGTTTGTCTCACAAAATTACAGCAACATAGCATGAACCATTGTTGCTCATTGTCCCAATTGCTTCACCAAGCAGGGTCTCTTCCTTTTCCGGAATGAACCCGAGGGTCGTTGAAATTCAAACACTGGCATTAAAGTAATATCATTCCATTTCACTGCTTTAATTTCAAAGTTCAGTTAAAGTATTCATAGCTGGCTACAATATTTAAATTACAGAAGCACAAATTAAGAGTGCGAGTTTTGTTACCATATTTTAGCTTACCTGTGACTGCAGCTCAGCTTGGTACGTACTAAATTTTACTGTTGTTAATTTTTCAGAATCATTTAAGTCAAGTTCAAAGTTAAATCTTTTATTTCGAAATTGCGTAGATTAAAGTAGCTTTCGGAATGATTGTCGGGGTAGCCCAAGACTAACCTTATTTTATTGAATTTCGTAGTGCGTCAGAAACAAAGCTCACTATTAATTTCAGTCACTAAGTTAACTTTCAGTTTTCCGGTCTTATTAATTCTTTTGCTAAATTAAGTCAGAGTGTTGCGAAATTTATTACTTTTGGCAAACATTCAGTTTTCACACAACACGTGTCAACCGTCAGTTGCCACGCTTTTAGTTTTAATTATATGTGCATTAATGTTTCATTTTCAGTTATTATAGTAGTTGTTCACAGGACTGGTGACCGTTATTTCCCCCAAATCTTAAATATCTAATTAACACCAATTAATTGTTAACGTAACGACCGCACATTTACTTTCTTTATTAATTTTACCCTTTTCTCAAAATTATTTTCCACCAATTACATTTGCATTTTTCCTTTGATTTATATGAAACCCTTTCCACCCTCTTTACCGACAAATTAACTTCGGTGGCGATTGCTTTTCCCAAATTTCCTTTAGGTATACGCGGTTTAATTTTTCACTGTCATTAAGGTTGACAAGTGAGGAGGAGGTTACAAGTGTCTCCTCAACGACCATTCAGCGAACGTTGCAGCGTATGGGCCTATGCAGCAGGCACCTAGTTCACTCACCCATGCTGTTCATCGGCAACGAATGTTGGAATTTGAACACTACTGCCACAACTCGTCTACTGAATGGCGACAAAAGGCGATTTCAGATTAATCAAGTTTTATGCTCGATCAGACAGATGGCCATTGGATCGTTGGAAGGGTTCAGGCCAGAGGAAAGAGGGTTGTGGTCTATGGAATGTTTTGGTGGCATTCCATAGGCGATCTCGTCATTCTGGATGTCACAATGGATCAACACAAGTAAGTAGCTATCCTTGGGGACCATGTCCACCCGTACATGCAGTTCGTTCTTCATCGCCACGATGGCATCTACTAGCAGGACAATCCAACGTGCACAAAGCTCGCAGTGCACGCGTGTTGTTTGTAAAGCTCCAGGATGAGTTTAGCATTGTCCGCTGACCTCCAGATTCCCCTGATTTAAAATCAGTCGACAATCTGTTCGCGCCGTGGCTCTTCAACTGAGAAACCTAGCGGAGACCGCCACGGCACAGCAGTCAGCAGGGCTTTACACCCCTAACGTTACCTTCTAGAATCTCACTGACTCTGCACCTGCATTTGTCGCAGAGGTCCGCCTGTGCAAAGTGTGGTTACTCAGGCTTTCGACAGGTGGTCGCATTAATGTGACTGGACAGTGTAATAACC
Source organism: Schistocerca gregaria (assembly GCF_023897955.1). NCBI lineage: Eukaryota > Metazoa > Arthropoda > Insecta > Orthoptera > Acrididae > Schistocerca > Schistocerca gregaria. The sequence goes on from NC_064921.1 coordinate 767,566,636, forward strand.
GTAGTCACCTAGACTTGCTGAAAAATTTTGATCATTGTACTGAGACTGTGTGCTCTTCTAATTAATTTCAGTATTTTTATGGAAAACTACCAGTTTCTTTTGATAGTGTTTACAATTTTAATTTTCAAGAGATGAAATGATTGAGTCCTGTGATGATAAAACTTCAAGGAAAATGTTTTATAACATACCACCTCGGCAATATGGGGTTGTGAGTTCGCGTGGATGCAAAATACGTATATTTAATTCTTCCCGAAATTAGTTTCAGCGAAAAGACCGCCATCTTCAGGCGATGTTCTTCATTCTAAAACAAGCAAAATTAGAATCGTTTTAAAATTTTACAACAACATTATTACGTGCGTATTGTTTGGTTCCAGATGCTGTACAGTGTGAATAACTTTATAATATCTTTTTAATGTCGAATGACTCCACGAATTTTATGTTCGTTGCCCTTTTTCGGCAGCATGTCGTCTGCAACGGTATGAGCGACTGTTATTAGCAAATATGTCCGTCACCGATAGCTGAATTGATAGCTCAGCGCTAGCGGCCGTGCGAAGCGGAGGTCCGATATTTCAGCCTGTGCGGCGTGTGCGAGTGTTTGTTTACTTGTGGAATTATTCTGCGCGCGGGCTTGTAACAACGATCTTGGCGAACAAGTACAGGAAAACTACATTACGATTCAATTTCTGCAAAGACTACGAACGACCAAAGGCTTTAGCAGTGGAACGATTCATTCGAGAGGAAGTAAAGATACCGCCAAACGATATTGTCGGAATTCACCTGTCCATCATTAGTCCCACGGTGTATGTTAAGATGGCAAATGACACGGCGTGTGAGAGAATTCTACAGGCGACAAAAGCAAGTCCCCGAATTTTCCATAGTGACGGGAATGTCGGCACGGTAACTGTAGAACATGTTTGTCTGGGTGTACGGACAATACGTGTTTTTGAGCTGCCATTTGAGCTCCCGGCTAACGAGGTTATCGAGGCTTTTAAGCCATACTGCACTGTACATGGACACATGGCAGAACGCTCGACACAATTCGCCACGTACCCTGTTCTTAACGGAATGGGACAGATCACTATTGATCTTCAGAAGCATGTCAACCACGTACATGCTCTGGCTGTGGCCAGGAGTGACACCTCAGGTCGAACTGTATGCAACGGCGGATTACGCAACTGCCTTCAGATGTGCGGGAGCCGTCGCCGGCGATGGCAGCACTACCGATCACCTATTCCAAAGCCCTCACTGCGTTCGCTGATGACCGAAAGGACACATCCCCGGTGGAAGATCAAGATGGCACTCTCCGGAACCTTGTAGCAGACGTCAGGATGACTGAGGATGCTGCTCCATCGAGCATACTATCTACGGCGACAACATCAGATGAGATCAAACTCCCACCAAGCACAACGATAGTACACGAAGCAGTTCCAGCCACTACGGATGCTGTTCCGTCTGGAACGCACTCTGTGACGACAACATCAGTTTCGACCGAACTCCCGCCAAGTACAACGATGGGACTCGAAACACTTTCAGTTCTTACGGATGCTTTTCTGACGGGCAGGCGTAATTGCCTACAATCTGAGGACACGGAAGGAAGAACACGCAAACAACGTCACACGGCACCTCCTCGGGATGACTCCCCTTGCCGCGACGACGATGCGCCTGTGGACCAAGACGACACAACAGCCTCTACGAAACAGGATGAGACAATGGAAACTGTTCGATCATACCCGCAGCGGTCTGTCACATTGACGGTACCGGGACATGGTGATACTGAAGAGGAATCACAGCCAGTTGGCTCTCCAGACGCAAATGCTGTGGCTATGGACACGAATGTATCTCTGCCTGCAACGATGTGGTATGACGATATTGAGGAGGCGCCGGACGTCGTACAGAGGCAGCCGGCACTCACGAAGACGGCTTAATAATTGCTGAATGTGAAGGGAGAGGGGCGGTAGAACGTCTTCTAACTCAGCCCCTAGCCTCGACAGAGTGGGATTCAAGGGCCATGCGAACCGTATTGCGACATTAAATACAAATGACGTGCGTTCACTGGCCAAAATACACCTACTGAAGGAAACGATTTGGGCATCTGATGTGGATATTGCTTTGCTGCAGGAAGTCCACATTGCTGCACTCCCATACATCGCAGGCTACCAATCCTGTTCGTCACATGGAGATTACAATGGCAGTTTACGTGCGAGATGGCTTCCCAGTGGAAAACGTGTATTATCTTCCGTCGGCGAGGGGAATGGCTTTCACGACGTTTGGGACACGCATCATCAATCTTTATGCACCGTCAGGAAATAATCGGCAGCGGGAAAGGGCGCGATTTTGTGCAGAAGACATTGCCCCACTATTCCATGGACGTTATGAATGTGTAATAATTGGTGGAGATTTCAACTGTGTTCTCAGCCAGAAAGACCAATGGCCGCAAGCAAACATCAGCCAGGAGCTGCGAATCGTTGTCTACGATCTTATACTTAGTGACACGTGGGAATTACGACATGGAGATGCACCGGGATACACCTATGTGACAAGTCATTCAGCGAGCAGATTAGAACGCATTTATATCTCACGGGCCCATGCAAATGATGTCCAGGACGCGGCACGCTGGCCATTGGCATTTTTCGATCACAGCGCTTACAGCTGTGGGGTGCTTCTTCCCCGTAGAGAGGTGTGGAACAGTAAGGCCCCGTGGAAACTAAACATTCAACATCTACATGACTCTGAATGCCGTCAACGGATCCTTGAGACATGGACGATGTGCGAGCGAAGGGTTGGAAGGTATGCGACGGTGATTGATTGGTGGCTGACCTGTGCTAAACCGGCGCTTCGCCGTACGTTCATGTCATACAGCAGGGAGATGACAGAATGGCGCCGCCGTACGACCGACTTTTATTTTGCAGCACTGCGCGACATGGATAATGGTGCGCCGGGACAGGACATCTGGATCGAGCGCAAAAGGATAAAAGCTAAACCAGAGGCTTTAGCTCGGAAACATCTTCAGGGAACCATGGTGCGCGCCAGATGTCACGATACGATAAGGCACGAGATTCCTTCCATGCACCACGTCGTGAATGAACGAAAGCACCGACGCTGCCTTTTGGTACGGGAATTAATTACCCGCGAAGACCGAAGAGTGACGCGTCAAGCGGACATTGTCTCTGCATTCGTCGCCCATTACCAACACATCTATCGGGATGAAGCAGCCACTGTCGATGACCTCGACCGTATAGCTACGTACGTCTCCCGTACACTGACGGTGGAAGCCGCGGGAACCTTACTGGAAGCCACCAGTTGTGAGGAAGTACATGATGCGATCGCACAAGGAGCGTTGAATCGGTCCCTAGGCATTGATGGGCACCGCGATGGACGGAAATGTACAACGAGATGTTAAATTCCGTTGCGCCTATTCCACCGGCTTTTATGGAAGGCTTCTTGGTGCCAGTACATAAACCGAAGCCAGGAATTACGGTCACAAATTATCGCCCCATCACCCTGTTTAAAGCCGACTATAAGATCTTTGCACGGTTGCTAGCGTCCCGATGTCGTATGTTAATTCGTAGCGTTCTCTCTCCGTGACAGACGACACCGGGTGGATCGGTGAATGTGCAAACAGCTACTGGCGACTGCCGTGATGTGATAGCGCTGGCGGAGGAGTGCCGGCTTAAAGGGGCGATGGTGGCGGTTGATTTTGACAATGCTTTTGATAAGGTGCGCCACAACTATCTGTACGTTGTACTGGAACAAATGAGATTTCCAGACCGTTTTACTGGTCTCATTAGAAGGATTTATGGGGGCGCACAATCCTTGGTACAGGTTAATGGGCCTATAGCAGGGCCCATTCATATTCGACCATCCATTCGCCAGGGCTGCCCTCTTTCGATGCTGCTGTTCGCGATAGCGTTGGAACCATTAATTGGGGGGCTAACAAATTCTCTTTCTGGGATGGAACTACGGGACTACACCTTCAAATGTCGTGCCTATGCGGACGACCTCCTGATGCTCGTTCGTTCTGGGGAAGAGGTGAAGACGGTCCTTGAACTGTTGTTGGACCACAGTGTGAGGCGGGTATTGCAGTGAACATGAACAAATCGGCGGCAATGCTGGTTGGAAGGGGCCTTACGCCGGAAGAAATCAGTCCGTTTCCTTATGTGCAACGATTCCGCTATCTCGGCATAGACTTTACCTCATCTGTAAAACATATTTCGGGGGTCAATTATCGACGTATTTTAGAGACAACACGTACCATGGTCCGACAACATCTCCTACGGCGCCTTGGTACTTTGCAGCGAATCGAGTATCTGAACACTTACGTGGTTTCTCTAATGGTGCATATTTCGCAGATCCTGCCCCAACCACTCACACTCGGACGTCGACTTCAATCAGCACTAGGCTATTTTGTGATGATTGGGTCGCCCCTCAAGGTGCGATACGCAACGCTCACGGTCCCTACGGACAAGGGGGGACTCGGACTTACCAATGTTCACTGCCGAGCGACGGCGCTCTTTCTAGCCACGATGTACAAGCAATGGTGTAGCGGGCGTGATTCCCTTACATCCCGCCTACTGGATCTCCTGGTTACAGCGTCCCTCGCAACTCCGGTGGTGGTGGGCAACATTACGCCACATTTGGCACATGTATCAACATTTATCGTGGAATATAGTTATATCAGAGACGAGCTTCCGCGCACGAGACCGCCATGCGCGAAGGATTTTTATGTTTGGCTGCTACGACGGATAAGTCGTAATGTCATTGAACTCAAACACCCCAGGTTGCATTGGCCGAAGATTTGGAGACATGTGCACCAAAAATTCCTTCCTATCTTCGTTCTGGCACTGTGGTTCTCTGTCGCCTGTGGCAAGTTCGACACGCACCAACGGCACCATGCAATTGGACTAGTGGACACTCCACTACGCCCGAAATGTCGTCAAGAGGATGACAACCATCACCGCTGAACTTGAATCGCGGTGGAGGATGTCTGGTTCCTAGGAAGACAGATGGTGGCTTGCTACCTCCGTGTGACCCCGTAACATATTACACCTGCTTCCTTCTTACATCCGGAGAGTGACTACTTTCCGGCGACTAAATCACAGTCGATCATCTGGGTCAAAGGTTGGACGATCGCATACCTCTATGGGGATGCTGCCAAGTCGCGACTTGACTTTTGGTATTTCTTGCAGCAAGCCCACAATGAGGTTCATAGATGGTCACACCATCGGAAAACCTTTGCCAACTATCTTCAGGCAGTTTTTCTCGACCCCCCACGCAGTTGGGATGTTCCGGGTGCAGTCGGCGTGCACATTTGACAGCTGATAATGAACCTCACGCTTCTCTCACCACTCAATATGTAATGCACATACAATACCATGAAATGATCTATATGTTTCTTTTAACAGAGTGATCTTTACTGAAAATAAATAAATAAATAAATAAAATGAAAACAATATCCCTATTCCCTTAAAAAAGAAAAAAGGTCAGCGCGACGGATTGTCAATCCTTCGGGCCCTGGTTCGATTCCCGGCTGGGTCGGAGAATTTTTTCCGCCCACGGACTGGATGTTGTGCTGTCCTTATCATCATCCTATCATCCTCATCGACTGCAGGTCGCCGAAGTGGCGACAAATTGAAAGACCGGCGCCCGGCGAACGACCTGCACGACGGGAGGCCCTAGCCATACGATTAAATAAAATTAGCAAATATGAAAATATGAACACCCATACGTCAGCGTTAGGCTGCATTACTGGGAACTGCTGTAGTGTTGTGGATTTTGACAGGCACTTTGGCATGTACCCACGTTCGTAAGATGGTAACAAACGTAGAAACCATGCAGTGACACAAAATAAAAAAAGTATTATAAATCTCTTCACACAATATAGTATCTGGAACCAAAAGGTACACATGTAATAACATTGTTCTAATGTTTTGTAACGATTATAATTTTGCGTGTTTTAGAGTAAAGAATACTCGCTGCTGATGGCGATATTTTCACTCAAACGCCTTTGGGAAAGAAATTAAACATAAATGTTTTGCATCAAGGTGGAACCACAATCCTATATAATTTTTACACAAACACGGTCCAGTAGATGACTGTTCAAGTTACAATGATTACACCACGTAGGTAGTGTGCAAAATTACTTCAGGTGTTTTGCCTGCTATAGTTTAGAAGTGACTGTTAAAAATAGTTTCTACCTATTAATTAGCATTTCTTATATTTCTTCGCATCACTGGTCGTTCGCTAGCCTGTTAACCTGTCTCCTGATTTTATTAGATTTGGTTCCACTAATCAGATTATTGATTTCTAATGTAGGGAACAAACTTTTAGACATTTTAGTGCATGCGTGTAATGCATTCGAGTAACTTTTATAGTATCTAATTAGCACAAGATTTTACTGCTTTTGCTAACATAGTTTTTATATGACTTCAACTACCTTTCAAATACGTTTACCATGAAAATGATTTCCCTCGCCTCTCACCTTTGGGGTGTTGGTTGGTTGGTTGGTTTGGGGGAAGAGACCAAACAGCTAGGTCATCGGTCTCATCGGATTAGGGAAGGATGGAGAAGGAAGTCGGCCGTGCCCTTTCAAAGGAACCATCCCGGCATTTGCCTGGAGTGACTTAGGGAAATCACGGAACACCTAAATCAGGATGGCCGGACGCGAGATTGAGCCGTCGTCCTCCCGAATGCGAGTCCAGTGTGCTAGCCACTGCGCCACCTCGCTCGGTTTTGGCGTGTTGGTTCTGACGCAAACGACCTACGATTTTTGTTCTAGGGTTCTTCATTTAAATGCTCTTTGAAATATTTATTCATTCATTTAGATTCATCGCTATTACAAATGTTGCTCTCTAAGAAGTCAGATTGCTTCGTAGTGTCCTCATATTACAGAAACCAGATCAGTGACATGACAACTGCTTCTGAGAAAATTCTAGGGCTCATTATTGCACAGTAGCCTTTGAAACAGTAAAAGCCACTTTGAGTTTATCGCCCACAATTAAAGAAGGACCAGGTGTCCGTACAGACGAAGAGTAACCTATCAGATCAGGCTCAACTTAATATTCTTTTAATCCCGGTCAAATTCACAAAGACTATCGGCCTACGGAAGATTATTATCGGAAATATCTTAATGACGATATAGTTAATTCCACCTCACTGGTGGAAACTTTATCTCACCAGACGTCTCGTCAGAATGATAATAACTGTTGGTTAAGGTAATTAACAGATTAAATATCTCTGCTTTTATTTTGATAACAGAACAGCCGAACTTTGATGTTTTTTTGTGCCATACCTCTAACTGCCTATGCAAATGAGGGCCATTAAAAGATGACAATTCGTATAAATGATTACGAATCTTTGTATTATCACGTATTTTACTTTTCATGCTACTGATGAATATCAGTTACATCTACTCTATGAGCATTAAACGATACGATGGAAAGCGGTGCAATGGACTTGCATTCGAGGGTACTAGGGTAAAAATTTACGTCTACACACACCGACTCAGAGCCTGCGATGTACCTGACGTCACAGGAAACGAGTGTTAGGATTAACAGAATGTCATTTGATAATCCATTCAGCTGTTGTATTCATTTCGAAATAATACATTTTCATCACCAATCATACTTATGGCATTCCAACTCAACCTGAACATAGAAGTACGTAAGTGTTCCAAAAAGTAACAGCATCGAACATCATTAGCACTACCACCTGTAAGTACAAAACGTGGCAGCTATTGCGTGCACCCAGTATGGACGTAAAAGCGTAGAGTAACCAAAGTTTCTTGCCTGGCCAAAGAAATTTAACTGACCTCATACGAGATTTCATACTAGCAGTCTAAAAAGGTTGGCCTAACAGATATTTATGCATATCACAAACGCTTCGAGGGATCTATTACTTATCTCGTAGATATATAATTGTAGGACTTGTAGGCGAATTAGTCATAACTGACAAGTACACTACTTCTCGACCATAGGAAAATTCTCAAACTTCCAGTTTCACATAACAACTTGCACTTACCCTTCGATCGTACATCTGACAACTTAACGTTAATCTCCTTCGACGGAGCGTTCTACTGTCATCAGTTAGGCAAAGATACTGCTGCTTCGTGCTAGAAATTTAACCTTATAGGTTGGAAAATAAACTTTCAATGGCAGTCTAAAGTGTGTATACATTGTTTCAGCGAACCATTTATTTTACTAAAGTTCCTGTATTTACACAAAACAAACGTATTTCACTTGTTTGAAATAAAAATATTATGGCATACACGTTTATCACACAGTAAAACCTTAGTTTTACAATTTGTATGTGTGCAGAACTCAAAAGTTGTATAACAGATGCGCCTAAATGGTAATAGTAGTAACAGGGTAAGACAGAATTAGATACAAGCTTTCTAATATTTCCAAATGAATGTTTTCAAACTCACCTGAATAATTTCTGCAGTGAAATGTCTGAGACAATGTGTGGCAGAAAAGAATGAACCCGTAAATTTCGATATTGGCATCGTCTGTAGAATATTTCAGAACTAATGAAAATTGGCCTCCTGAAAGCGTGCTCGGATACCCTAAGTAGTTAAGAAAATCGCTCGCGATAAGAGGAAAATCTGGGTTCGAGTCATGGTATGGCAGAAATTTTCATTTGTGCTGAAATATCTTCAGCTGATGCAGAACCATAATTTCAGTGTGTGAGATCATTCCTAACTGAATAATTTCTACCACGAAATGGTCTCGATAGTACTAGTGTTCCAGTACTTGTAATCTTTACTGAGTTTCCGATACCATCTGCAGTCATAGCGTGGAGAAATAACAAAAAAGTAGAGAAGATGATATTTCGAATACCCGCCATACGTATATTAAAGCACATGAAATAATTCTCAACGTATTAGGTAAGTATTGACAAACGGATGTAATTTACAGAGAATACTCTGACTGATATTATCAATACAATATACATGTGCTGAAGTCAAACGACAAGTATAGGTAAGGGGAAAGCAGTTTTTAATGTCATTGATTATTATAATGTCTGTGTTAATACAGCATGTGTATGCTACAGTACTATGTCCTTCAGACACATATGCATCTTTGAACGAACAGAGAATGTTTTAGCGACACAACAGTTGTAAATATTGCGAAATTTCGAGCGTTGCAGCGTACAATAATAATAATAATAATAATAATAATAACAAAAAGGGGAGCGGAGAAATTTCTGCTGTAAAAAAAACCATTTAGGAACATAAGTTTACATAAATTGTGTTCGTTAAATTGCACCTAAGTGAAGTTCCTCCTTAAATTTTATAATTTTCATAAATTACAATTTTGATTTTCTTATTTTTCTAACACTTCAATTTGAACTTGTGTTTGTTTCTTATTTTAACTTAAGTACTAATTTTGCCTAATATAGGGTCATAAAAAACAAAACAAATTAGAAAATAAAAAAGGGGACGCAACTCAGCGAACTAATTAATAATTACCTAATAAAACTTCAAATTCGATGGTAACAGAAGTACATGTCCATGTTATTGTTGTAGAGACTATAATGTAATTCACTGCCAAAGTTACTTACTTGAAATTTAAAGGACACTTACACTATTCCAATATAAATCTCATACAGTTCTTTAAGTCGATTTTTCTGAAGTACTGCATTTTTTAGTTGTGTCACTGTTCTTGCAGGGGTGCGATATGAATAGCTGTGAATTACGGGCCGATGGATTGTGAGCGGTGAGCTGGCACTCGATAACAACCCAGGTGTATTCTTTAGGCTTGTGATCAGACGAATTTGGTGGGCAAGACTTCAATCTGATTGCACAATCATGCTCCTCAAACTGCTGGTGCAAGATGACGTTACCGTCGGAAGATATCAAGCATGAAGGGATGCAGGTGGTCGTCCACAATACTGTTCACTTAGTCTACAGCTGTCATGGTGATTTCAGAAAGTTTCACTGTTTCCATGGAAGTACAGATGAGTTTCCCCCGCAACGCCGTTCTCACCAGCTTGCATCTCTGTCAGGCGTATCCGGAAACAACCATGGACCTAGTGTAACGAGAAACATGATCCATCCGACAAGATAACACAACACGTTTCCGCTTATACACCTTCCAGTCTCGATAAAGCTGTGTCCACTGGAATCGTAATTGACAACATCGTTCGGCCAACATGGGGAGACGTGGGATTCATCCGCTGCAGAGTGTAATGTTCAACAACGATTGCTGAGCAATGTGCTGTGAAACTCTTATGCCGCGAACAGGCGTCTCCTACGTCGCTGGATCTGCAATTGATTGCCGCCTGTCCTTCTGTAGAGAAAGAGCAACTTTCCACCTCCACGTTCTGTGAAGAGGCCTCGACGTCCAGCACTATTCCACCTGTTCGTGGTTTCACCGTCCTCCAATCACTTTCCGTAGATACGTTAGACAGTAGCACAAATACAGCCTACCAGTTTCGCTGATCAAAGGCGCTGAGCCACAACATTAACAAGATTGTTGCAATCTGGTTAATTTTACTTTAAATAATATAAAGAACACATAATCTATAAAAATTTCTCTAAAATTACAGAGAACACAGTGTTTTGAAATTATTAAAGTTGTTCTACATAATTTATTTTTGACTAGTTGAGGAGATTATAATTTATATGATGTAAAATTAAAAAATAAAAAGAAGTAATACAGTAAGTGTAGTAGAAATAAGTTGCAATATGCTGAGGGAATTCTAAATTTAGATGTGTAATCTAGTCTGACTAGCTTGTTGGTTGATAATAGCCTATTTCTTCCTATTTCAGGTTAGAGGGTCTCAGTACAACCTCGAGCTGTTCTCGTCTGAAATGTTAGGTAACACAGTACACTTCAGAGTTGATCGTTGCATCATGAGGGAAGACTTTAAACAGAATAATTCTTTCATAGTCTCAGAACACCGTTGCAACAACTTTACCTGCTGAGCATGAGGCTTTGAACATTTTTCTTCGGAGGAGGGGTGGTGTGGCGTCACTTCATGAACTGCCGTTTTGTTTCCGGTTCGAAGTGATGAACCCATATTACATAGACTGTGACGATGTTCGAAAACAAAGTTCACTTTCAGCCTCGTAACACTCAGCAACGAGGCACAGATGGCCCTTTGTTGGTGTTTATGATCTCTGTTAGGCGGCGTTAGTGTGTTTACATTTTGCGGCGTTCACTGCAGCTGTAGCGGTTATAAGCTAAGTACTGACAAACTTATTTGTGCTCTGTAATACAGTTATTAAATTTAATAGATTTCAGTGGGGTTGCGTGCCGTTTGTGGTGAAATAACGATTTAATAAACTTTTGTAATTGTTCGCTCGCTGTGTTTTAGAGAGTCTTCAGTGTGTTGAAGTCGTTAGTAATTTTCGTGCTTTAGTTTTCAATTGACGTTTATTATTCTTTCTAGTGAAATATTTCAGTAAAATTTTCATATAGTGTTTTAAATTCGCTTAGTGTTACAGTGGTAGTTTTAATTTTTTGGTTGTAGCTAATAATTTTGTGAAGTTTTGCTGGTGTTGGTATCGGCTGTGTTGTAGTAGTATTAATACAAGTAGCTGCTTCCTTAGTAGGCAGAGAATTTCGAGACCATTAATGTTAGTTCTTAAATAGTTCTACTGGTGTAACTGAACTTTGGTAACGTAGAAGTATAGTTTTTTTTCAGTAACTGTAAAATTTACCATGAGTGAAAAGTGTGGGCTCTGTCGTAGGTTTGTGAGTAGTGGATTACGGTGTGGGATTTGTTCAAAGTATTTTCATTGGGGGGAATGCAGCGGGGAAGCCAGTGGTCATTTTAGGGAGATCCTCTCCTGGGAATGTAGAATATGTAGTAGAAACAAGTTAATAGAGAAACAGGAGCGTAAGATCTGTGCCCTTCAGGTGCAGTTACAATGCGCAAAGGAGGAACTAGATAGGTTGAGGAGGGTGAAGGGTGGTGGGGAATGGGAACTGGCAGCTGGCAAGACGGTAGCTAGGAAGAGGAGGTAATCAGACAGTTTTACTTTGCATACATGCAATAGATACGACCAACTGTCAGAGTTGAGTGGAGAGGAGCCTCGTGTAGCCGTAGATGTAGGTAACTTGCAGCAGTCCTCAGCAATTAGGAGGCCTAGGTTAGTTGCAAAGTCTAGCAGAAAGAAGGTTATGCTGCTAGGTAGTTCCTACGGTAGAGGTGTGGGCCAGCAGTTGCAGGAAGTGTTGGGGAGTGAGTACCAGGTTACCAGCATTGTGAAGCGTAGTGCAGGGTTGGCCCAGGTGACTGAAAGCATAGGGGAGTTATGTGAGAATTTTACGAAAGAGGATAAGGAAGTGATAGTGGGTGGTGCAGGGAACAGTCTCGATAGGGACGGGGAATATGATGTCAGTGGTGACTTGGTTAAGATAGCTACTCAAACTGGTGGTACTAATGTGCATTTCGTGCAGCTGTTTCAGCGTCATGATCGGCCTCACCTTAATGCGGCTGTTAGGCGCGATAATGTGGGGCTGGGGAGGGCACTGATGGCGGAGGGCATGGATCACATCTCAGTGGTGCCAGTTGGGTCTATCAGTAGATGGGGTTTTACTAGGCATGGCCTGCACCTCAATAGGTATGGGAAGGGGTGGCTGGCTAAGCTTATAGGTGACAGTGTAGTGGGTGGTGGTGGTGGTGGTGGTATCACTCATGGAAAATTTCCTATAGTAGTTGGTGTTAAAGCTGCACCTTTTTTATACTGAAGTCAGCTGATAGGTATACCTGCTTAAAGGAAGTGCCTCTAACTAAGGGCTCACCTCAAGAGGATGTAATGTTTCCACGTAGAGAAGGAATTAGCATATTTCATCAAAATATATGAGGTATTAGAGATAAAGTTAGTGAACTGCTAATAGATGTTAACTCTGAAATTATTGGTATATCAGAGCACCACTTAAATAATTTGATAATTCTGAGGCTTCCTTTACCAGGCTACAGATTAGCTGGCTTTTTCTCAAGGAGTTCCTTGCAGGGTGGGAGAGTGGCTCTGTAGGTAAAAAACAGTATTTCATTTGGGTCCATAGACATATCACGGCACTGCACTGAACAGATATTTGAAAGTTGTGCAGCATTAGTTGAATTTAGTGAAACTAAACTTCTAATTGCTGTTGTTTATAGGTCCCCTAACTCCGACTTCAGAGCATTTTTGCTTAAGCTAGAGAGGGTTCTTGATTCACTTTGTACGAAGTACCAGAAAGTAGTTCTATGTGGGGACTTCCATATTAATTTTGTACATGATTGTGCAAGAAAAAGGATGTTGGTAGATCTCCTGAATTCATATGATCTGATGCAAACTGTGTTTTTTCCAACTAGGGTGCAGGGGAACAGTAGCACAGTCATAGACAATATTTTTATTCATTCTTCATTACTAGACGGGCATTCTGTTAGTAAAAGGGTGAATGGCCTTTGAGACCATGATGCCTAAATTTTAACTCTAGAAGGTTTTTGTACTCTAACCAATGTCGTATTTTATAACAAACTACGTAGGAAAGTTACTCCAACAGCACATAGAGAGTTTTTCAAAACTTGTCAAGGAACAAGAGTGGCAAGATGTTTATAGTGCCGATAATATAGATGATAAAACAATGCTTTCCATAACACATTTCTCATGCTCTTTGAGAGTTGTTTTCCATTAGAACATTCTAAACAGGGTACTAGCAGCAATGGACAGCCCAGTTGGCTGACTAGTGGGATAAGGATATCATGTAGAACAAAGCGGGAATTACATCAAAATGTCAGAAGTAGTCACAATGAAGCTACAGTAGCCCATTACAAACAGTATTGTAAGGTGCTTAAAATGTTATTAGCAAGGCAAAAAGTATGTGGTATGCAAATAGAACAGCTAATTCACAGGATAAAATTAAAGCCATATGGTCAGTTGTGAAGGAAGTGTCTGGTCAGCAGCACAAGATTGACGATATAAAGTCAGTTCGCAGTAATAATATTTCTGTTACTGATAAATTAGATATATGTACAGTGTTTAACAACCATTTTCTGAGCATTGCTGGTGAATGAAATAAAAAATTTGTATCTACAGGAAATCATATAAATTTCTTAGCAAATGCCTTTCCGAGATTGGCGTCTGAAATACTCCTCTGTGATACAGACAAGAGGGAGATAGAGACAATAATCAAATCACTGAAGACTAAGGACTCTCATGGTTATGATGGAGCGTCTAGTAGAATACTTAAGTACTGTGCTGCACATGTTAGCCCTGTATTTAGCTATATTTGTAATTTTTCCTTTAGGAATGGTCAGTTTCCTGAGCGATTAAAGTACTCAGTAGTAAAGTCACTTTATAAAAAGGGAGAAAGGGATAATGTAGATAATTTTAGACCTATTTCTGTGCCATCAGTGTTTGCAAAAGTTATCGAAAAGGCTACGTAAGGTTAATTGATCATTTTATATCACAGGATTTGCTATCAAATGTATAGTTCGGCTTTAGAAGTCGTTTGACAACTGAAAATTCTGTATTCTCTTTTCTCTGTGAGGTACTGGATGGGCTAAACAAAACGTTTCGAACGCTTGGCGTATTTTTTGATTTAACAAAGGCATTTGACTGTGTTGATCACACAATATTGCTCCAGAAGTTGGACCATTACAGAATAAGGGGTGTAGCTCACAACTGGTTCAGCTCTTACTTTAGCAGCAGGCAGAAAAAGGTCATTATTCACAATGTTGATAACGGCTGTGATGTGGGATCTGAGTGTGGTACTGTCAAGTGGGAGGTGCCCCAGGGATCAGTGTTGGGGCCGCTCCTGTTCCTTATTTATATAAATGGTATGCCCTGTAGTATTATGGGTAACTCTACAATATCCCTGTTTGCAGATGACATTAGCTTGGTAGTAAAGAATATTGTGTGCAACATTGACTCGGTTTCAAGTAGAGCAGTACATGACCTCAGTTTATGGCTTGTAGAAAATAAACTAACGTTAAATCACAGTATGACTCAGTTTTTACAGTTCCTAACACACAATTCAACAAAACCTGACTTTTTAATCTCACAGAACGGGCATATGATTAGTGAAACTGAACAGTTCAAATTCCTAGGTGCTCAGGTAGATAGTAAGCTGTCGTGGAAAGCCCACGTTCAGGATCTTGTTCAAAGACTTAATAATGGAACTTTCACTATTCGAACGGTATCGAAAGTGAGTGATATTTCGACACGCAAATTAGTCTACTTTGCTTATTTTCATTCACTTATGTCGTATGGTATTATGTTTTGGGGTAACTCTTCCCATTCTAGAAGGATAGTTTTGGCTCAGAAACGGGCGGTTCGGGCAATAACTGGTGTGAGTTCAAGAACCTCTTGTCGACCTCTTTTGACGAGTCTTGGTATTTTGACGTTGGCCTCTCAATATGTATATTCCTTACTGTCGTTTCTTGTTACCAATATTAGTTTATTTCCAACAATAAGCAGCTTTCACTCGCTCAATACTAGGCAGAAATCAAACCTCCATTTGGATCGGACTTCCTTAACTGTTGTGCAAAAAGGTGTGCAGTATACTGTTGCACCCAGTTTCAATAAGGTGCCACTCGAATTCAAAAATCTTAGCAGTAATCCACGCGCTTTCAAATCTAAATTGAAGAGTTTCCTCATGGGTCACTCCTTCTATCCCGTCGAGGAGTTCCTTGAAAAATTAAGATGATTCTCATTGCATTGCTGATAGCGTTTGCTTAAACTTATGGACTGATTTTCTTTCGGGTTCGTGAACATTTATTTTTATCTGTTATTCCTTTTTATGTTGTAAGTTCATGTACTTACACGTTCCATGACCTTGGACATTTGCTCCTCAATTTGGTCCTACCGAACGTGACATTTAAATAAATAAAAATAACACGCTTGTGGGTACGCAATCTTGTGGACTAGTGTGTCAGCCTACCAAAGGAGTCGTCCAGCTGAGCAGCGACGTGTTTGATTGTGTGTCATTAAGACAAGTATCACAAAAGTATGTGTATCTCTTGAGGCAGCTTAACTCACGGCGCTCAAAAGTCGTCACACTCAGTTCATCCAGAATTTGAGAATGAGATCACTCAACGACCTCCATCAGACTTTACATATAATTTCAAGGCTTTATGAAACTTCTTCTCACTGACACCGCCGACAAAATGGCGAAAAGAAAGAAGTTTTTCGATTACTACATGTTTGCTGTTCATCCAATAAACCTGCAGCGTCAGACACGACGTTTCGGTTTATTACTCCATTACTGGTACCTCTATTCGCAACACATTTTGCGGACAGCATGCATATAGACCACTGAAAATACCAGCAAAATTATAATATTGTTCCACTCATAGTTCAGCAGATATTACGTAATAAACATTGAGATGCGCCGAAAGCTATCTTTTGTTTAAAACTGAGCGCAAATTACCCGGACAATACTCATCCATTGCTTGATAATGGGAGCACATAGCGAAAGACTTTGAACATAATTTCAAACCTTTTGTAAACTTCTTCTCGGTTACATGATTAACGTCAAACACACACTTTAAAAGAATTAGGGGAACATGTGTACCAACGTCTGGCATGTTAAATGTATTTTGATACAGGTAGTACTTGTTGTCTTATTGCATCGATCGACGACT
Source organism: Schistocerca gregaria (assembly GCF_023897955.1). Taxonomy (NCBI): domain Eukaryota; kingdom Metazoa; phylum Arthropoda; class Insecta; order Orthoptera; family Acrididae; genus Schistocerca; species Schistocerca gregaria. The sequence goes on from NC_064921.1 coordinate 767,583,211, forward strand.
TTGCTTTCACTGTAGGCAAAAATTAACATAATTTGCCGTTTACTGGCTGTATTATACATTACAGTATCAGGTGACCCCTCAGAAGGAAGTTAGTATCGGTGTCCGAGTGACTTATAGTGAAGTACACAGATGGCAGTTGACATTTGTGAACGTTGTATTCAGCCAAGCACAGGCAATGCGACATCTTAATGCAGTGCAAGTAGTGATCCCGGTCTGTTTTATCCAAAAAGGACGGACTTCTGTGATATTGCTGCAGATGCCAATGCCTCTACATGTGTGATTCATAGATTGTGGACGCGCTACATGAAGACAGGTCAAAACACAAGCCCAGTTCGACGAGGTCGCCGACGCATTGCAACCCCACGTGAATACCAGTATCTGGCGATCTTTATGTTGCGCCGTTGTACGGATACCGCCAGAGCACCGCAAGACGATCTCACTAGAGCTTCTGGATAGCTATGTCTGACCAGACTTTAATGAACAAGTTACAAGAAAGATACTTACGATGAAGACGTCCTGCTAAGAGTACCTCGCCAGACACGACATCATCTTGCAGCTTGCCTTCAGTTTTGCCGTTCCCATATCAACTGGCAACTTCGGCACTGGCGAAACGTGTTTTCACAGACGAGCCCAGATATCCTTTGACGCAAGGCGATGGCTGTGTTTGTGTACGGAGACCCGTTGGTGGGTGGTACTTGCCAAACGTCCTCTAGCAAATCGACAGATTTCCAAGATTCTGCGATGTTATGGGGAGGCTTCAGCACTGACAGCCATGCGGATCATGTCATTGTCCATGGTCGCTTTAGCGCCAGGCAGTACATTTAACAGAACCTGTGAGACCATGTGATGGCTGCTGAATACGATGGTGGCCCTGAATGTCTTCTAATGCCAGGGCCCATGTGATGGGCGTCACCAGGGATGTCTTGCAAAACCTGGACATTGACGTAACGGAATGGCGAGCGATGAGTTTCGACTGAAACCCCGTAGTACACACGTGGGACATGATTGACAGACGTATTCGTGGTCGTCCTGTTCCACCACATACTCTCCAAGAACGCTCATGGGTTCTCAATGAAGAATGGGAACGGATACCATAGGGTGACCTCCGTAGATATGCGGAGGATGTAGCGTGGGTGTCAGCCAGTGATAAACGCTTACGTAAGACATACACGTTTCTGACGCTCATGAAGTCAGTTGAAAAGCACCCAGGATGTCGGCATCAATGCTTGTTTCCACCTGTGGGACATTTCAAGTCTTTTTATGTAAACGATCGAGGATACAATGATGTTTTGTTGTGTACTTAATTAGTAAAATTCGATAGCATACCCAGTCTTCAATTGTTACTCAGTGGAGTACGGTAGACGCCCGAAATAATGTTCCCTCAATTCTTCTGAACAGCGTTTTTAATACATTAACTCATCTGTAAAGTAATCAGACGCCTGAAGCTATTTTATATATGCACGTTCGATTCTTAAGGGATCGGGAATTTACTGGTAAAATAGAAAAGTCGTGCTTGTTTCGTTTTCCTGTAAACAGCAAGGTACGTGGACATAAAAATATTGCACCGTTTCCAGCGGAAACTGAAGCTCGTCTTGTGCACGCGCAGTTTATTGCGTAAAGACCCACGTAGTCTTTCAGTCTTTGTTTCTCGTGCTGTGTTTGTATTTAGGGTGGGATCACGCTGTCACAGAGGTTACTTGCCTTGTGTTACACAACTCCATTCATTCACACAACGCTGCACAGCTCTGCTGAGTAACGCCTGCTGCTGAGTGTTAATGGAAAAGATGGAAGTTTCCGTTCTCGTGTGGAGTCATTCCAAAGAGGAAACAGGAAAAGAAACGAAGCTTATAATGTTTAGTTCTGGGGAACAAAACGAAAACGGCTGCAGATGATGTTCAAAATTCTGTTCGGGGTTACTACTTCATACCGTGACTGTCGTTCTGCCTTCCGCAGATTCTGTCGTTCACCGGGAAAATGTTTAGATTTTATCCATCCCTGTGGCTCTTGTCATCTTTCTAGAAAGGCCACAGCAAGTAGTTCTGGATCATTTTGTTCCATGTTCGCAGTCTAACGTCGATAGCGATGTTCTAGATATGATCCACTGTCGCTGGATTGGCCTGAGCAATACAATGCATGAAACGAATATAAACTGGAAAGCTAAGTGGAGGTGATCTGAAATATGCCAGAAATCTCGTTAGAATATCAAGACCATTACTGTAATATTGAGATAAAAGCATGATTTCGCAATTTTCTGCTTCAGTAATGGACAAGATTGGGCATAAATCAGCTAGGAAAGACCCTTTGGAACGAAATGAGATATGTAAATTTAAGAGAGAATTTCTGAAACCAGCCTCAACAAATACAGTACATTCCATTACATCTGAGGAGGATATGCTGCAAAGGAGGATAAGTAGTACTTTTCCAACTCATTAGATCATCTACGCACTGAAAATGTCCTCATCTGAAATATGGGAACAGTTTTCTGCACTCCGCAATGATTAAAGAAAATCATCACAGAACTACACAATAGTTAAACCTGCCAATATCTAGAACTTGTAGATGGACTACCGTTTTTCGAAGGCACTATACAGACTGCGATGTGCATTAGTGGATCTTGGAAGGGGCAGTTCACTCTCCAAATGGGATAGGTTGAAGAGGAACCCGGATCTACAACCAAGTACCACTACATCGAAAATACAACCATTTTGCTGGTCTGTCCACCTCAAAGCTCCATCATGCACATTACTTGATTTTTTATGACGAACATGGTTATAGGCTGTGTGACAGACCAATGCTCTCGAAAATCCAGCAAAAAGCACCTCCATTCTCCATGCAAAATAGAAAAAGTTCGTCCTTCAGAACTCAGCGAACCCCTCGACGAGCAATAGCAGTAACAGAAGGAGGCGTTACACGCTTTTAGTTATATGGTTTTTGTCTTCGAAAGGAACAGTAAAAAGTGCACGGATAACTTTGACATCATAACATATGTTCAAAAATTAAGCAGGATAGTGAGAATAACGGAAATCTACAACTGTTGTTTACAACAGTTACTCTTTGGTAGAAACTCGATTGTCATCACAAATCAAGCAGTAGGGTTTGTGCGGGGGAAGAGTTAATGGTAACCAACAGCTAAACTTATTAATAAAGAGGATACAGACAGTAAACATGAAGGCTCTCTACTTCGAAAAGTTAAGCATCCCACATTAGGGAAAGTAACCGTCGGTAAATTAAAATCTGGAATTATGCTTTCATGACCAACAGTAAGCTTACAAATGTTGAGGATCCCTCTGCGCAACGCTTTCTTAGAGTTTATCAAAATAGACGGGCAATTGTAATACGATACATTTTCAAACGGCGAACAAATTATCCGGATTAAAGTTTCACGGGACAAAGCGACGTGCATTTTTGTTATTTCTCTTCTGGCTCTTGTTTCAGGAGCTCCACCTCAAGTGTTTGGAGTCGAATAAAGTCGTTGCTGATAAGAAAAAAAGGTCAACACAAACGGTTGAACAACTCAAGATTTTAAGGGCAGACGGAGCCCGCAAATTGTCGAAACAAAAGGTGATATGCGACAGCATCCGATGTGTTTGAGCCCGTGTGCTAATTACACATCACAGTGGAATTCTCAAATGTGGAACAAATACCTGAAGTGGCTAGCCAGTATCGGTATCTTTGATTTATTGAAGATAGATCACTTGGCCGCTCTCATCTGCTCTGTTCTGTCAACAACACTATCGATCGCTGCGAAATTGTGTGAGTAGTTCACTGCACAGGCAGCGTTCATGAGGCCACTGGGGTTGTGCCCCAGGATTACCTATCGAGAGTACTTTTGATGCCTTGGAAACGTTTATACCATAGTGAGTTGTGGAGGGGTTTTAAGCGTAAGCATGGTAGGCAGGCTCAAGATTAACGTTTCGTTGACATCCAGATCATTAGAGACGAAGCTTTAACTAAGTTGGAGAGGAAAGGAAGAAAGCAGTCTGCACCGTACCACTGACGGAAACATCCTGGTGTTTGTCCCAAGCGGGCCGGCCAGGGTGGCCGAGCGGCTCTAGGCGCTACAGTCTGGAACGACGCGAACGCTGCGGTCGCAGGTTCGAATCCTGCCTCGGGCATGGATGTGTGTGATGTCTTTAGGTTAGTTAGGTTTAAGTAGTTCTAAGTTCTAGGGGACTGGCGACCTCAGAAGTTAAGTCCCATAGTACTCAGAGCCTCTTGAACCTACATCTACATCTACATTTATACTCCGCAAGCCAACCAACGGTGTGTGGCGGAGGGCACTTTACGTGCCACTGTCATTACCTCCCTTTTCTGTTCCAGTCGCGTATGGTTCGCGGGAAGAACGACTGTCGGAAAGCCTCCATGCGCGCTCGAATCTCTCTAATTTTACATTCGTGATCTCCTCGGGAGGTATAAGTAGGGGAAAGCAATATATTCGATACCTCAACCAGAAACGCACCCTCTCGAAACCTGGCGAGCAAGCTACACCGCGATGCAGAGCGCCTCTCTTGCAGAGTCTGCCTCTTGAGATTGCTAAACATCTCCGTAACGCTATCACGGTTACCAAATAACCCTGTGACGAAACGCGCCGCTCTTCTTTGGATCTTCTCTATCTCCTCCGTCAACCCGATCTGGTACTTGTCTCAAGTGAATTTGTTTGGTCGGATGGAATTTGAACTCAGAGACTCCTCATTACAAGGTTCGAGCACCGGGATTTAGCTATGCTCAATAACGTAATTTGTGACTTAGGGACTGTATCAGGCTTATATGCCTAAACTTTCAGGATGGTAAGATCTGTCACATAATTGGCTTTCAGCACTTTGTTGCTGCCATCGATAATAGTAAAATAAAAGCCGAAATGGTAAATGCAATTTCCTTTTGCAAATGGAAAAACAAAGGCGTATCACTTCAATTTCACGTCGGAGAGAATAGCGGCATCATTTACCTCGGTTTGTTCTAGCACAGGGAAGAGTAAAATGAGAAAAGGATGTGGGACAGCGGAAAGGATCTTTGCAGAACTAGCATCTGAGTGATACAGACTATTGTCTGTGAGTTATAGCCGGTCTTTGTAGCAGACGATTGTCCTCAGATACAGGGTAGTTGCGCAAGCCATGCGTGTTTGCATGAACGGCAAACAGAATAACATACCGATTCATTTCGCTCTCTCATGATGAGTTGGTTGGACTTCCTCTGATGTGGCACAGGTTAATTTTTTTTTCAATGTGTTGAATACTAATGAAAGGTGCCATCATTTATTCGTCAAACAATTTTGTTTTTCGAAATATCCATGTTGACAAATACCGAAGTGAACATTTGTTTAAGTTCAGCGACTTCAGTATCTATATGTTTGGATGATACGTAGAAGTGGAGAAATGTTTCCCTTCTTGTTCAACATACTTTTCACAGAAAAACTGCCGACAAACGAAATAGGAAATAAGTAATACAGCGAAATACTGTTTCGTTTCTCATCAATAAATAAAGTTACTGCACAAGTAATTATCTTGAGCCTTTATTATTAGCATATGAAAGTATTAACAACATCGAGAATACATTGATACCAAAGAAATTAAATCATCTAACAATTATGCGCCTAATCATTCATCTGTTTCAATAAAGACCAACCCTAACAGGGTGTGTGTGTAGTTCACAAAGCGTAGATGATAAATGCTCTGAATGTATGCAGAGATTTACTGTATATTATTCGGAAAATTTTCATTAAGATTCACAACTTTCAAGCACAGTTGTCGAAAAGAGTAAATCTTTGCTTAACTCATCTCGGATGTTAGCAAATCATAGACAGACGTGAAAGAAACGACAAGTGTAAAACCACAAATAAATGAAAAAAATCAGGAAGGGGAGACGCGCCGGCCCCGCATCGAATGACGATGGCCGATGTGCTGGCCTGCCTGTATATAGTTTCTAGGCGGTTTTTCACATCCCACTACGTAAATACCGTGCTGGTACCCACGCTACGCCTCAGTTCACAATTCGAAAACGTTTAGAAAACGTTCTCAGATTTGGACGTGAGGTAACACTATATGCTGGCAGATAGGGTACACAAAATTACAGTACTTACAGACGCGAAGTGGTGGTGTCCCAAAGTGGGTCTGACCGCTCACTGCCACTGACATTTCCAGATCCGAAATAACACGCCGACCCCACGGACACTCAGGATAACGCCAAGAAGAAGAAGAAGGAGAAGAAGGAGAAGAAGAAGAAGTGAATTTACAAAAAAATATGCCGAATATTCAGGGATCATTTCTCCTCATTCGAGGCTGAATAGATCAAAATTTTTCTCACACATGCATTTTCCAAAGAGTATATTAATAACAGAAGAAAGGGACATGAACATTTAGAAAGAAATATCAAAAGAAATCGAATCAGTTGATAAGTCAGTGAAGTCCAATGAGTCACCTAAAAAGTAGAACAGCAAGATTTGAGATAATCTGCTAACCCTGCCAATTAAATGTCTTAAGTAGATAATCGTATATTTTCTTATTCTGTGCTGCTTTTGAGGAAAAGGGGGCTACCATTCTGCCATAAACATTTAGACACCTCGTTGAAAGAATCCCCAGCAGAATTCAAGCAGTCATGAAGCTGAAAGGTGAGCACACCCAACATTAATGTCCACTAATGGGAGTGTGGATCCGCTTGATCAAAACGTGTACCTGAGTGGTTCTAAAGTAATTAATGAAATTAAATTTGTACTTTTTGAGCTATCTGCAACTTTTGAATTTAGCGCATTCTGTATCCTTAATGTAAGTGGCTGACTCATGTGACAGAAGTTTTTGACAGTCGGTGCCTACATTTAGGTGTATTCTTATGCGCTCTCATCATGGCACAGCACTTGTTTGCTTCCGCTAGTTTTCAGGAGTATCCTTTATTTACTATAACATTCTATGTTGGACATTAACATTTGTGTATGTATTTTATATAGCTCTTATACCACTTTCTAATAGTAAGACGGGGAAGAACTGGAACTGTATCACTATGGGGTCAATGGAACTATTGTTTCCTTTACCAGCAAGGTCAAAGGTCCATGCCTTTACATGCAGGGTCAGTACCATCATTAGTGAGACAGTTGTATGCTTTATTTGCATGGTCAATGTGTTCTTCCTCCCGTCTCCCGTACCACCTACTCACTTATTTTTGTTCTCATCAGCACAGTGAAGAGTCCATCATAACCTGTCATCAGACGGACTCCTCACTCGTGTTCTGTCTCTTATCCTATCTGCACTCTGTCATGCAGAAGAACTGCCTTTTAGTTTCATGTGTCACTTTGAATGAGCTTCAGGATGTAAGGTTGTTGTTGTTGTGGTCTTCAGTTCAGAGACTGGTTTGATGCAGCTCTCCATGCTACTCTATCCTGTGCAAGCATCTTCATCTCCCAGTACCTACTGCAACCTACATCCTTCTGAATCTGTTTCGTGTATTCATCTCTAGGTTTCCCTCTACGATTTTACCCTCCACGTTGCCCTCCAATACTAAATTGGTGATCCCTTGATGCCTCAGAACTTGTCCTACATATCCTACCAACCTTGAGGTATGATTTGCAAATAATAACAAGAAAATAGCGTAATATGGCTCAAATGGCTCTGAGCACTATGCGACTTAACTCCTGAGGTCATCGCTCCCCTAGAACTTAGAACTAATTAAACCTAACTAACCTAGGGACACCACACACATCCATGCCCGACGCAGGATTCGAATCTGTGACCGTACCGGTCGCTCGGTTCCAGACTGTAGCGCCTACGGCCGCTCGATCACTCCGACCGGCAATAGCGTAAAACTTTCTTAATTTATGCATTGGATTTTCTTAGGTAGCAATTCTTTTTATGCAGTGTTTTCTTGGTAACAATGTTAGAGATGCAATATACGGGGTGAGTCACTAACCATTGGCACCTAGAATAACTCCGAAAGTATGAAAGTAGCTGAAAAGTTTGTGGAACAAATGTTTGCACGGGACAATGGGGGCCATAATATGACGTTGGTCTTTTGTTGCTAGGTAAGGTCGCTTCAGAGATATGAAGGTCAACTTTGTTTTTTTTTATTGGGATGCTATTGTTAGGTACTTATTTTCTCATAGCGGCTATCGAGACGAATCGAATGATATGTAACAGCAAGATCTTTGAAATTCAGCGAAGGTCACAACGATGGCATGAACGTCCATTTACACAAGGTGTTCGAAGTGATGACTATTGGTGTCAGTGCAGTGCTGCAATCTTCTTATCATGGATTGAGTGATATTCCTTATCACATCGACACTTATCGAAGCACATGTTCTGACAGTTCTCTCTCGTATATCCTGGACATACTATATATTCGCCGGATACGGCGTATACATCTAAAGTGCCATCGAAATGTAAACATCATTCGACGGTTTCGCAATACAACACTAATAAGAACGGTAAGACTAGGATCGTCGAATGAAGCAAATGTGAATGACGTATTCCTGCGAAGAACTAGTCGATATGCTTTCTATTTATGGAGAATGCCAACGAAATTCAGTGAGAGCTTGAGACTCATAAGCTGAAAGATATCCTCAACATACTCACCCTACACATCGTACATATAAATAAGTGGATGATGAATTGAGAACAACTGGACCTTTAACGTATCGGAAACATATCCTGCAAAGGAAAGTTACTAACGAGGAAACGGAAATTGCCCCTGTGGTTCGAGATCCTTGTGTTAGTTCCTGTCAAATCGCAAGGGAATCGGGCATGAGTCAGAGTAGTGTTATTCATGTTTTGCATCGCCATAAATATCATCCTTACCATATCAGTCTCCACCAAGAATTAACTGGTACGGACTGTATGCGTCGCATTGAATTCACCCGATGGGCTCAACTTCAGATTAGGAGGGATGACATATTTATTAATTTGATTTTATTTACTGACGAGGCTACATTCACGAACCATGGAAATGTTAATATGCAGAACATGCATGTTGGCTGCGGCAAGTTGAACACCAAAAACCGTGGTCAGTGAATGTATGGTGTGGGATTCTGGTGGACAGATTTATAGGCCCCTATTCCATTGAAGGAAATCATAATGGTAGGAAGTACACCATATTCCTGCAAGAAACATTAGGTCTGTTATTGGAAGAAATACTGTTAGGGCCAAGGACCAGAATGTGGTATCAACGCAATGGTGTCCGGCACATATCTCGCTGATGGCTGGAAATGAGTTCCAGAGACAATTCCCACATTGTTGGACTGGACGCGGAGGAGATGTGTCGTGACCGGCTCGTTCGCCAGACCTGACGCCTCTGGATGTTTTCTTGTGGAGATTCGTAAAAGACATTGTTTATAAAAACTATGTAACTACACATGGAGATATGCGAGAGAGAATTGTCAGAGGACGTGCTTCAATAAGATTCGATGTGTAAGGAATACCACACAATTAATGGTAAGAATACTGCAGCACTGCATTGATACCAATGGTCATCACTTTTAACACCTTCTGTAAATGGACGTTCATGTGTCCTTTGTGACCTTTGTTATCCTTCAAAGACCTTACTGCTACACATCATTCGATTCGTCTCGATGACCGCTATCAGAAAGTAAGTACCAAACTATAGCATGCCATTAAAAAAAAGAAAAAAAAACATGGTTGACTTTCGTACCTCTGAAACGACCCCACCTAGCAACAAAATACTAACGTCGTATTATGGCCGTCCTTGTTCCATGCCACTTTTGTCCTACAAACTTTTCAGCTCCTGTCATACTTCTGGATTTATTCTTGGCGGCAATAGTTAGTGAGTCACACTGTGTACCTATTTTTGACATAATTTTTTTCTTTGGTGGCGATATGTCCATGTAGGTAAAAAATGAGGATTGCTATGCTTCCAGCTACATAGTTTTTGCTACTTTTTCAGGTCATTCAACTACCCACTTGTTAGTGATAAAGCAGAAACGGTTTTAAAAACATAAGGAACTTCTGATCAAGTAAAACAACAATATCAGCACTGGTAATACTTATATTAATGTTTAAACAACTGCTAGCACTGTTGGGATAGGATAGTAGTAATTGTGATGTCTTTATTTAAGCAGACACCACACCATTCAGTGATCCTATGCACATTAAACAGTTCCACATTGCAACAAACCACCTTCCAACTGGTGTATCGAATAGACTAAGGCTGATCCCTATCAAATAAATTATGTCTTTCTGTGCAGTTAATTTGGGAAACTTTGCCACGAATAACAATGATGAATTGCTATTCGAAAAAGCATAGGCTGTGTAAGCAAGGGTTATTTTAATCTAAGTAGAATAGACAGACAATATTACCATTTTTCGATGCTACCAGACTTCCACAGTATTAAAACATCATTTTATTTCCTGCAGATTACTATTTTTAAGGTGCGCTGTACCAATCATTAACAAGCGCTTTGACATGTGGCAATAGCACAACAGACGTGACTTGCAACTCCAATAACATAGTAACAGGTCTAGGCTGCATGGGAAATACTCGATTCTGTTATCAAACAATCCCTCCATAATATTACAACCACAATTAGTACCTACAAACACATGTCAGAATGCTATACAATACCCACTTTGGTAACATTACAGTGACATATAGATATACTAGCAAAAATCAGAATGTGGAGGCGGATGTAGTCGAAATTTGCACGTTATTCGCCGAGCTTTAATATATACACTAGATATATGAGAGGTAGATAACATCATGTACTTACATATGCACCTCTGAGTTTGCTCTCTATGAGAGTGTAGAGTAGCACTATACAAACAAAAAAAGCATACGGAGGTTGCTCACCATAATACACTCATATGATTTCTCTGATTGTGGATTGCAGTCATAAGTATCACAATTGGTTAAGAATGTGCTTCCATTTGGGTAACTAAAAAAGTCACATACAGTGCCATAAAAAGAAGAATAGCTGCAGATTCTTTCATAAACAATAGAGTGGCATATCGCTGAGCAAAACGAGTCAGTAGAAAATTTTGGTGACAGAATAAGGAAATTGATGCCAATATATATGATATGATGGAGAATGGAGAAGCATACAAGGTTATTCTCCAGGCTGCATGACATAGTGCATTAAAAGCTTTGTTACGGCAACTACTACCTGATATGTTGAGGATTGTATGGACAGAAAACGCCAAAGGCTTTGGTTGCGGCCATCAGGTTAATTATAGAGCTCAGATATAGTAACCGGGGTATGGGGTAACATAAGTGTCTCGTCTATTGATGTAAGTGTTATGGATGTGACGTTTGAGCCACATCTGGAGGTGGTATCGTCAATCACAATGTAGAGAAAGTAATGTGCTTGGTTATCAGTAGCAGGATTGCAGAAATGTAAGAAACGAAGCGCATAGAGGTAGAATAGTCAAGCGTTAAACACCTGAAGGGTTCTCCAAATTCAATGATATTATGAATACAATCGCAGCGTACTGGATGCAGTCTCTTTTTTAGTAGATTTTGCACATCTAAGTGTTCTGGTACTGCTGTGATCCATCATGATATGCATTAGTTTGCGTGGTACTTCAGGCATTAAAGACATACAGAGAGTGAGTTTCAATGAGGTAACAATCTTACAAAATGCCATGACACCCATCTTCTTGACTAAAGAGCGTGATGTTAAGCTGTGATTTATAAGTTTACAGTGATGGTACTGTGCATCTGTCATAATAAAAGCAGTATTTTGTTCTATGTTCTGCAATGCATCCAGAATGCCTTAACACACACCTAGTAACTGGAAAGCAGGCTGCCGAATATTTTTAAATGCCTGCGGAATAATTATGTGTTTAATGATCAATTTTTTTTGCTTAAGTGCTAAACTACATTGAAAGGGATTACACAAGCACTCTAACACCATTCTGTGATATGGTAGCCAACTTTGCGAGTTATATGAAGTGCCCTGACTAAAGAAAAAGTTATACTTATGCTATGATAAGGAATTACAGTGCTTCACCCTACACAGAAAGAAACATTAATATGTATGTACTAGGAAGAAGTGACGGACACAAATGCTATGACTGACTGACGCAAGACAGAAAACTGAGGCCTTCCACACCGTAGTCTAGCACTTCCTAGCACATGTTGACTGCTTTGTTGGAGATGGTGGATGCTAATAACCACGGACAGGGGTTAAATGACGGAAGTACTCCATACCACATATTGTATCACGCCATCCGATTTTAGGTACATACTACATTACCATTGTCTGGGGAACGCTTTATTGGACTCTGGTTCCATATCACCTGTTAACAAATGAATGTGATCTGGGAATAGAACACCATTATCCATCGCTGTACGTTAATGTGACGCAACAGTGTGAACTGAGACAGAAATGTATGACTGAACTGTATGTACAATCAAATATACACTGATGTGCCAAAGAAACTGGTACAGGCATGCATATTCAAATACAGTTACGTAACAGACAGAATACGGCGCTGCAGTCGGCAACGCCTATATAAGACAATAAGTGTCTAGCGCAGTTGTTAGATCGGTTACTGCTGCTACAATGGCAGGTTATCAACATTTAAGCGAGTTTGAACGTGGTGTTTCAGTCGGCGCACGAGCGATGGGACACAGCATCGCCGAGGTAGCGATGAAGTGGGGATTTCCAAAACGACCATTTCACGAGTGTACAGTGAATATTACAAACCCGGTAACACATGAAATGTCCGACATCGCTGCCCCCGGAAAAAGATCCTGCAAGAATGGGACCAAGTATGACTGAAGAGAATCGTTGAAAGTGACGTGGTGCAACAGTTCCGCAAATGGCTGCAGATTTCAATGCTAGGCCATCAACAAGTGTCAGCATGCGAACCATTCAACGCTACATCATCAAAAGCTTTCGGAGCCGAAGGCCCATTGACGACTGCACGACACAAAACTTTATGCCTAGCCTGTGCCTGTTACTATAGACATTGGACTGCTGATGACTGGAAACATGTTACCTATTCGGACGAGTCTCGTTTCGGTTGCGTCGAACGGATGGACGCGTACCGGTATGGAGACAACCTCATGAATCCATGACCCTGCATGTCAGCAGGGGACTGTTCAAGCTGGTGGAGGTTCTGTAATGGTGAGGGGTAGTTGGATTGATATGGGACCCCTAGATACGACTCTGACACGTGACACGTACGTAAACATCCTGTCTGATCATCTTCATTCATTCATTTCCATTGTGCATTCCGACGGATTTGAGCAATTCCAGCAGAAGAATGCGACTCCCCACACGTCCAGAATTGCTGCAGAGTGGCTCCAGGAACACTTTTCTGAGTTTAATCACTTTCACTGGCCGCCAAACTCCCCAGACATGAACATTATTGAGCATATCTGGGATGCCTTGCAATGTGCTGTTCAGAAGAGATCTCCGCCCCCTCGTACTCTTACGGATTTATTGATAGCCTTGCAGGATTCATGGCGTCAATTCCCTCTAGCACTAGTACGTACATTAGTCGAGTCCATGCCTCGTCGTGTTGCGGCATTCCTGCGTGCTCGAGGGTGCCCTACTTGATATTTGGCATGTGTACCAGTTTCTTTGACTCTTCAGTGTCTAAGACACGATTGGAAGTGAGATTATCATCACTTGGCTAGAAGTACCGCCGTCTTGTATCTTAAGAATATGTAAAGCACCTGATCAGTCTCCTGCTGTAGTGGAAAGTGCCAACATGATTTCCTATAATATGCTTAAGGCCCTTCAGCTGTTAGGGAGGAAGCAGAAAATAGCTGATAAACACTCTGGTTTGTGGTTATTACTGACGAACCTGACTGCCCTTGTTATTTATATTTGTGATATAAATTAGACTGAAAATGGTACAATTCTACAGAAGAGGAAAGTCAATATGCTTGCGCCAATGCAGAACCGTTTTTTGACAACGTTATTGTGGTTAAAATCTGTGATCAAATTGACTGTCACGTAGAACTGGAAAAGTGACCGACTATAATGGTAAAGAAAGAGGTATGGGTCATTTAATAATTAGCAACGTAGAAAGTTCTTCAAGTTCAGGTCTGTGAAACACAGCGTCAAGACAAAGCTACCATTCTTCTGCATGGGAACGACAATGTGATTGGGAGAGAAATATTGGGATAAATCGGCAAGGCACACTTAATGGAAATACACTCCTGGAAATTGAAATAAGAACACCGTGAATTCATTGTCCCAGGAAGGGGAAACTTTATTGACACATTCCTGGGTCAGATACATCACATGATCACACTGACAGAACCACAGGCACATAGACACAGGCAAACGGAGCATGCACAATGTCGGCACTAGTACAGTGTATATCCACCTTTCGCAGCAATGCAGGCTGTTATTCTCCCATGGAGACGATCGTAGAGATGCTGGATGTAGTCCTGTGGAACGGCTTGCCATGCCATTTCCACCTGGCGCCTCAGTTGGACCAGAGTTCGTGCTGGACGTGCACACCGCGTGAAACGACGCTTCATCCAGTCCCAAACATACTCAATGGGGGACAGATCCAGAGATCTTGCTGGCCAGGGTAGTTGACTTACACCTTCTAGAGCACGTTGGGTGGCACGGGATACATGCGGACGTGCATTGTTCTGTTGGAACAGCAAGTTTCCTTGCCGGTCTAGGAATGGTAGAACGATGGGTTCGATGACGGTTTGGATGTACCGTGCACTATTCAGTGTCCCCTCGACGATCACCAGAGGTGTACGGCCAGTGTAGGAGATCGCTCGCCACACCATGTTGCCGGGTGTTGGCCCTGTGTGCCTCGGTCGTATGCAGTCCTGATTGTGGCGCTCACCTGCACGGCGCCAAACACGCATACGACCATCATTTGCACCAAGGCAGAAGCGACTCTCATCGCTGAAGACGACATGTCTCCATTCGTCCCTCCATTCACGCCTGTCGCGACACCACTGGAGGCGGGCTGCACGATGTTGGGGCGTGATCGGAAGACGACCTAACGGTGTGCGGGACCGTAGCCCAGCTTCATGGAGACGGTTGCGAATGGTCCTCGCCGATACCCCAGGAGCAACAGTGTCCCTAATTTGCTGGGAAGTGGCGGTGCGGTCCCCTACGGCACTGCGTAGGATCCTACGGTCTTGGCGTGCATCCGTGCGTCGCTGCTGTCCGGTCCCAGGTCGACGGGCACGTGCACCTTCCGCCGACCACTGGCGACAACATCTATGTACTGTGGAGACCTCACGCCCCACGTGTTGAGCAATTCGGCGGTACGTCCACCCGGCTTCCCGCATGCCCACTATACGCCCTCGCTCAAAGTCCGTCAACTGCACATACGGTTCACGTCCACCCTGTCGCGGCATTCTACCAGTGTTAAAGACTGCGATGGAGCTCTGTATGCCACGGCAAACTGGCTGACACTGACGGCGGCGGTGCACAAATGCTGCGCAGCTAGCGCCATTCGACGGCCAACACGGCGGTTCCTGGTGGATCCGCTGTGCTGTGCGTGTGATCATTGCTTGTACAGCCCTCTCGCAGTGTCCGGAGCAAGTATGGTGGGTCTGACACACCGGTGTCAATGTGTTCTTTTTTCCATTTCCAGGAGTGTACATTGCCGTGACACCGGTCATCCTATGCAATACAACAACACGGAAATTCTGACTCGCACGTCCAACTATGGGGATAGTGTTATTAAGGAAGCTGTTCAAGTCAAACTATCAAGCAGCCTTATAAACAGAGATGGTGGATTTTGTTTGAATGCTGCTTCGAATCCGGTTCTGTCTCTCATCAAAAAACAGAGGGACAGAATTAGTGCTACCTCACCTGTTGAGTAATAGTCACTACCAATATTTCTGATGTTGGTTATCTTTGGTTTTGTGTTGGCTCTGCGGTTACTTGTTCTATGTGTGGTATCTTCCTTGTTTCTCCTCAGTGAACCGAGGTATTAAATTCCCTTCCACATTGCTTCCTCCTTGCAGTTGTGCCTTGAGAATGGCAGTGTGTGCTCCTGTCGAAATACCAGCGGTGGTCGACGACGTCACAGGGCAGCAAACCCGTAGGTTATTTGAACATCCATTATGTTCTTTCGCAGTCTTTGAAATCTGTACAGTATTCACAGGATCGGTTTTAAAATGTTGTAAAATAATAAAAGAGGTACAAAATGCCTAGGCTTCTACTATCTTTCCATACTACCCTTTATTTAGTGTCACATTCTATATTTGATATTAATGTCTGTACACATACCTTTTTCACCTCTTACACCTGTTTCTGATGGTATGGCTGCAGAAATAATAGTTCTGCACAGTTGCCTTTAGTAGTGGAATAGATACAAGCTGGTGCATCATACACAGCCCACTACCATTAAGTTCTCTTCCAGCCTCTAAAATCATTTTAAAATTCATAGCTATCTCACTTGCCACTAGTTCAGTCCCAAATTAGTCTGGCCAAAACCACATTGCCTAACAGTTATGATGTATCCTGCATTAATTCTGTACTTAGTTACATAAATAGGATAAACTCTCACAGAGATCTTCTTTTCAAATAAGCTTGATTAATCAGTGCTGAAATCTCTGTACAAAAATAAAAGAAAGATATGTAGATGAAACATGGAGTTACAGATCAATGTCATTATTTTTTGCGTTTTTTAATACTTGTGTAGTTATAATTTTTTTCAAGAATGATAACTTGTTAAGAAATTTCCCATTTGGTTTCATAAATCGCTCCTTAGTTAACAAAGTAATTTATTCCTTGTCACATAACACAAAAGAATAGTTTATTAAAAATAAACGTTGAAACACTTTTGTTACTTAATGGCTTTTTACTATCTAGAAAATGGTGCGCAACTAAATATACTGCAGGATAACACAACAAGTGGAAAATCGCAAAGTTAGTATTACCTTTATGGCTATTGTAGAAAGCAGAAATCCAACGCCTACCTGAAAATAGCCTGCCGTCAATACATTGACACGGAATTGACCTTCCCAGGTGCTCACAGCGGTTCTGCGAGGTCACGGGAGGCGGGTGGAGGTGATCAAACTTAAATTTATCTCACTAAATTTTTCTTGTACCCACTCCGCCTTGTGTTAGAGCAAGTGTCAATATTATACATATCACCAAATGCAAATTATATGTACAGAATGCTTCACAATTCCTATTACAGGTTTCTAGTTGTTGTACAGTGAACTTAGTAAATAAAGTTTTGATGAAAAACCAATGTTTGGATATGTACCGTTTGGATGTACAATAGCTTCGAAGATATTATTAGCTTCGTATCTACCACTTCGCGGTACACACACAGTGGATAAAATGACTTTAGCCTTTGCGCTCCACAGGAGATTCTCCACGTAGAGACTTATCTGTTCTTTACACAAGGTGTACCTTCGATGCATGCTTCCATACACACTGTCCACAAATCTTGGTGCATGTCTGTGGAGCACCACAGTCGTCTCCATGCTACGAATGTACCAGTGTCTCCAGTTGTTGTGGCTGGGCGAAAATGATGTGTGATGGACTGAGGTGACCTGTAAAATATTCTTGATAAATGTGCTGTGAATCTATACCATTAAATACTGCCCTTTGAAGTTTTATATGCAGGGTGTTGCTAAGTTCCCTTTACAAGCTTTGAGGATTTCTAGTGGGGATCAAGACAGTTAAGTTTAGCATTGCAACTCATGTCCAGAAATGTACCATATGTCTGCTACACTCAAAATACCAAAACGCACGTTGCTCTCTAGCTCCTGTTGCTTGTCGTCTGGGTTCACTTTCAAGTAGGGCTCGATGTGACAACCATCGCACGTCAACATTGATGTCGTATAACTGTACCATGTTCCAGTACACACCATCACCAATCTCTCTTGATGACCTCTTTAGCCAGATTCCTTCACGAAATACTGGTCCATATAATTTCCTCAGAATTTTTCTTTCTTGGGTTTCAGTCTCTCTAATTTTGGTATGACTGTGATTCACTGTAGTTTCCGCAGCTTAGAGTGCTTCTGGTAGGCTCACTGTGTTGTATCCCTTAGTTTTGCATTGACAGTAACAGATTTTATATTGTAGTGATTCCAAGTGAGCCTATATAGTTTCTGTATTTTGGAAATTCTTTCTTCATCGCCTATGGACTTCAGTCCTGATAATTGGAGTATCTCTCCTAGATATTCGTAGTGCACAACTCGTGCCACTTTCCCGTACTGAGTTGTAATGGGGATATTATCTGCAGGCTTGTTTTTACTATATTGAGTTTTCTCGTAGGAGATTTGTAGGCCAGTTTTCTGTGAGATTTCGTGAAGATTCTCCAGTGCAAGTTTGGCTTCTTCCCTATTGTTGGCCAGAATGGCTAGGTCATTCTCGAAAGCCAGGCACTTCACATTGATTCTCCGCTATTTTTTAATACCAAGTTGAGTTTCCTTTATTTCCTTTTCCATGTCCTCACAATGTTTTCCGGATCCACGTTAAATAGAAGGCGTGAGCGCCATCTCCTTGACGAGCACCAGTAAGAATATGAAATGCTTCTGACGTTAGTTCCATGAATTTACATTTGGAGGTATACTACTGCTCTCTGTATAATACAAGGAGCAGTGAAATTCCTCTTTAATTATTTGGGTCGATCTTCGTTCCATTTTAATGGAGAGGATGAATTACTGCGCATTTCCGCTCTGCAGATATTTGTTCATTTTCCCAAATGTTTGATATAATTCTGCGAGTTACTTTTGTGAGATTCCTATCATTTACTTTCCATATTTCTGCTATGATTCGGTCTTCCGTGGGAGACTTGTTGTTCGTCAAAGAGTTGATTATTTCCTTTACTTATTTAAGAAATGGTAGTTTTGAATCAGGATTGGATGAGGGTTTTTCTAAATATAGTTTTTCTTTCGGAGGCTCTCAGTTGAGAAGCGAGTGAAAATATTTAGCTAAAATTTTACAATTATTTCTTGGGTTGGTTTCCAATGATTCGTCGAATGCACAGATTAGATGGTTGATATCCTGTCAGATTTTCTCTGAAAATATTGTAGACATATTTGGTGTTGTTCTTGATGAACTCTTGTTCAATTTTTTTAAGCCGGTTTATACCATATATACGTTTTTGTCTTCGTATCGCCTTAGATAAACATTCAAAAATTCCTACCAATTTTCTAAAGTTTTGATGCTACCGAAAGTTTTCCATGCTCTTGTTCTTTCTTCCATTGGTTAATCACATGCACTGTTTCACTACCTGTGTTTTCTCTTTCTTGTGGGTTTGACTAATCTCATAACGTTTTTTAATACTTCTGCAAGTTCCTTACAATTCGTTGTGTCTGATTGCCTAATTTCCCGAAGAATTTCTCTTTTGTTGAGTTTCAGATATTCCTGATAAATTCTCAATGTTTTGTTCATTTGTGGCTTTTTTTCTGTTCGTTTGAAATCCAATTTTTCTTTGCAGCCAATGGCGGAGGGCCTAAAAAATTCCTTTCTTGTTCGTACGTTGAGTATTTCTTCGTACGTTGAGTATTTCTTTGATATTCTTATTGGTTACAGCAACATAGTCTATTATTATTATTATTGTTATTATGAAACAGAAATAGACTCGAGGATTTATTAAGAACCTATTAATTTTAATTTTGTTTGGAAAATACATTTCTAATACGACTTTTAATGTAAATAGTCCTGTCCACACTATCAATGTGATACTTGAGCCGGTGTAGCTGCACACAGACGGCTGATTCGAGGTCGAATCGTTGACATAGAAAGCCTCTATTTCTGCAATAATGGATTTGAATCTCTCTTTCTTTCTTATGTTTTAATTACAATAACGTCGGGACACCATTTCACACAAACATGTAGTTGGAATACGTTAACTGCCATCTCAGAGACAGCCAAGATTTCACTTCTTGTTGACAACCAAAATGTATCCAAAACCACTTCGAAAAAACTGAATTCAGTATTCTCTGCCAGTTGCACCTAAACGTAAATTTTTCGAAAAATGTCACAGTCTACGAATGGATCACGAACTCAATCAAAATATTGAACATTCTACATTTTTTTTAAATTCTGCTGCGAGAACACTGAACGTTCTTTAATTAAGTCCATGAAGACCGTATTATCCTCAGTAAGGCGCCAAACGGCTGGGAACTTATCACACGTTCCATTTCCGACTCTACAAATTTAAGTTATTAGTAAATCCTTGAATATTGTTCGTACTAGTCACAATGTTTTTGTTTCTACCTTACATTTTTCTGTTTAGGTCATGTGTACGAAAGTCTGGGAAATATATGCCAACTTAGACATCTGTAAATAATTCCACATACTCATGCCCCTCAAAAACGCACGTACATCATCTCTAAGTTCGCGGTACCTCAAGGTAGCCACCGCACTTTTGTATTGAACAGCAGCGTGCTGCGAACCCATTTCTTGACGTATGATGTTAGAAAGCTACATATTTAGGGTCCGCTATTTGATGAAGTTCACGACTCTTGCTACTTCGTGCATCACAATTTTCAGTGGCGATGGCAAAGACTTAGCAAGATCTCTATGCGATGAATGAGATAATGGTCTGTTAGTAAGTTAGGATTTATTTCGCGTGCTTTACTCACAAATCCTTTCACTCGGCCTGCCGGAGGAACAGTTTTGTCTGTACAAATACTAATAGAATACTTCCACGTTAATTCATTATCTTTGCTGTTGTTATTTTGTTCAGTCGTCGCTCTTGTAAGTAGTGTGATGCACCCCGTCACAAATACCTCTCCTGTGTCATCTTTCTCATCACAGTGTAGCAACTGCAGCCTGCGATCTCAATTACTTCGGTGCATGTTTCCCAATCTCTGTCTTCTTCTACAGTTTTTTTCCATCTACAACTCTCTCTGTACCGCGTCTGTTGTCTTAACAGATGCCGTATCATCCTGCCCCATCTTATTGCGTTTTTTATATCTACCTTCCCTCGCTAATTCTCTATTCCTTATCAGTTCACATAAATTTCAACACTCTTCTGTAGCACCAGCTCTCAAATGCTTCTATTCTATTCTGTTCCGGCTTTCCCACAGTCCATGTTTCACCATCATACAATGCTGTGCTTCAAACGTTTATTCTCAGAAATTTCTTCCTGAAATTAAGGCCTATACTTACTACTAGTAAAATTCTCTTGGCCAGCAATGTCCTTTTTCCCAGTGCTAATCCATTTCTTATGCCCTCCTTGCTCCGCCCATCACGGGTTATTTTGCTGCCTAGGCAGCAGAGCTCCTTACCTTGGTTTGCCTCGTGATCACCCATGGTGATGTAACGTTTCGCGCTATTCTAGTTTATACTACTTCTTATCTCTTTCGTCTTTCTTCGATTTACTCTCACAATAGTCTATACTCATTAGACTGTTATTCCATTCAACAGACCCTGTAATTGTTCTTCACTTTGACTGAGGATAGAAATGTTATCTGTGATTCTTATCATTAACATCCTTTTACCTTGACTCTTAATCCCACTCTTGAACCTTTCTTTTACTTCTGTCATTACTTCTTCACTGTCTAGATTAAACAATAGGGGCGAAAGACTGCAACCCTGTCTTGCACCCTTTATAATCTGAGCACTTCGTTCTTCGTCATCCACTAGCATTCCTCTGTCTTGGTTCTTGCACATATTTTGTATTACCAGTCTTTCTCTATAACATACCCATGGTTTCTTCAGAATTTCGAACATATTGCACCATTTTATATTATTAAACGCATTTTCCAGGTCGCCAAATTTTATGAACGAGTCTTGAGAGACTGACTATACATCGCTAGTCTCACACATTTTACACATCAATGTGAACAGTTGTTTTGTTGCCACTTCCCGCATTGAATTTAGAAAATTCGCTGGAATGTTATCAGTCCCTTCTGTCTAATTCGATATTAAGTATCCTGAAGCTCTTTTAAATTCTGATTCTAACACTGGATCCCCTATCTCTTCTAAATCGACTCCTGTTTCTCCTTCTGTCACATCAGAGGACTTCAATATATTCTTTCCACCTACTCGCTCTCACCTCTGCAGTTAACATTAGAAATTCCATTGAACTTTTAATATTTCTTCCGTTGCTCTTAATTTCACCGAAGGTGGGTTTGACTATTCTAGACGCCATGTCAGTCCTTCCGACAATCATTTCTTTTTCGATTTCTTCATATTTTTCATGCAGCTATTTTGTCTTAGCTTCCCTGCACTTCCTATTAATTTCATTCATAATTTACTTGTATTCCTGTATTCCTGAATTTCCCTGGACATATTTGTACTTCCCTCATTCATCGATCAACTGAATTATTTCTTCTGTTATCTACGGTTTCCTTGCAATTAGCTTTTCAACTTATGTGATTACCGCTTTTAGAGCTGTCCGTTTCTCTTCAACAAAACTAGCTACTGCGCTGTTCATTATCGCATTATCTGTAGCCTCAGAGAACGTCAAGAGTGTTTTTTTTTTATTCTTTAGTATTTCCGTATCCCACCTCTTTGCATACTGATTCTTCCTGACTATTCTCTTAAACTATAGTCTACTTTTCATCATTTGTAACTTGTGATCGGAATGCATATCTGCTTCTGGGTAGGCCTTACAATCTACACTCCTGGAAATGGAAAAAAGAACACATTGACACCGGTGTGTCAGACCCACCATACTTGCTCCGGACACTGCGAGAGGGCTGTACAAGCAATGATCACACGCACGGCACAGCGGACACACCAGGAACCGCGGTGTTGGCCGTCGAATGGCGCTAGCTGCGCAGCATTTGTGCACCGCCGCCGTCAGTGTCAGCCAGTTTGCCGTGGCATACAGAGCTCCATTGCAGTCTTTAACACTGGTAGAATGCCGCGACAGCGTGGACGTGAACCGTATGTGCAGTTGACGGACTTTGAGCGAGGGCGTATAGTGGGCATGCGGGAGGCCGGGTGGACGTACCGACGAATTGCTCAACACGTGGGGGGTGAGGTCTCCACAGTACATCGATGTTGTCGCCAATGGTCGGCGGAAGGTGCACGTGCTCGTCGACCTGGGACCGGACCGCAGCGACGCACGGATGCACGCAAAGACCGTAGGATCCTACGCAGTGCCGTAGGGGTACGCACCGCCACTTCCCAGCAAATTAGGGACACTGTTGCTCCTGGGGTATCGGCGAGGACCATTCGCAACCGTCTCCATGAAGCTGGGCTACGGTCCCGCACACCGTTAGGCCGTCTTCCGCTCACGCCCCAACATCGTGCAGCCCGCCTCCAGTGATGTCGCGACAGGCGTGGATGGAGGGACGAATGGAGACGTGTCGTCTTCAGCGATGCGAGTCGCTTCTGCCTTGGTGCCAATGATGGTCGTATGTGTTTTTGGCGCCGTGCAGGTGAGCGCCGCAATCAGGACTGCATACGACCGAAGCACACAGGGCCAACACCCGGCATCATGGTGTGGCGAGCGATCTCCTACACTGGCCGTACACCTCTGGTGATCGTCGAGGGGACACTGAATAGTGCACGGTACATCCAAACCGTCATCGAACCCATCGTTCTACCATTCCTAGACCGGCAAGGAAACTTGCTGTTCCAACAGGACAATGCACGTCCGCATGTATCCCGTGCCACCGAACGTGCTCTAGAAGGTGTAAGTCAACTACCCTGGCCAGCAAGATCTCCGGATCTGTCCCCCATTGAGCATGTTTGGGACTGGATAAAGCGTCGTCTCACGCGGTCTGCACGTCCAGCACGAACGCTGGTCCAACTGAGGCGCCAGGTGGAAATGGCATGGCAAGCCGTTCCACAGGACTACATCCAGCATCTCTACGATCGTCTCCATGGGAGAATAACAGCCTCCATTGCTGCGAAAGGTGGATATACACTGTACTAGTGCCGACATTGTGCATGCTCTGTTGCCTGTGTCTATGTGCCTGTGGTGATGTCAGTGTGATCATGTGATGTATCTGACCCCAGGAATGTGTCAATAAAGTTTCCCCTTCCTGGGACAATGAATTCACGGTGTTCTTATTTCAATTTCCAGGAGTATATATATATATATATATATATTGGAAGAGGCGTGCTAACGAGCCCTAAAGTCCGGTTCCAGTTACATGTCTATATACTGCAGTAAATGCCAGTATACTTACCTATATTTAATAACGGATTTAAACTATTACTTGCTTTCCGTTATTATTGAAATTAGTGGATTCAACACGCTCCACCTGTCGTCCTGTCGTAACGGTTGTAGCGTACCGGAGTCTTATTCGGTTTACAAAGCACCTGTGTGTTGGAATATTTTATCAAATACATCTTATGTTTGTGGACCGGGCAGTATAGTCAATACAATTTGAGTGTAGTGAGGAGTTAGTCACAACCGTGCTGTGATGTATTCAAACCAAGTTATATATACTACTGGAGTATGCAAAACTTTAATTGCAGTAGCGCTTTCCTTGAACGATGCATGACTTACGTGGATGTAGCAGATATTTTTATAAGATAGCAATGGTGTTAAGTTGATATAAAGATGTTCTGCAGGCTCGATGTAGTCGTTCTAATCCTAGGTCTCCATTAGAGATTATGTGCAGCTGATACAGCCACCTCAAATTGGAAGAGAATCAACGTCTGTCGACAGAGTTATACGCTCTGAGAGAGACGTTTTAGTGTGCTAACAAAGCATCTATGATATTTGACGGTCGTTTTGCTTTCCACCGTGTTGCAGGCTGATGAAATAACATGTCCCACAGTGCAAAACAAGATATTCATGTGACGTAAGAGAACAGATATCCCTACTTGCCGTCCCAGTGTAAGGAGGTAAATTATCAGCGTAGTAAATTTCCCTAAGAGCAGCAAGTTCATTCATAAAAATGTAACACTTAATGAAAAACAAATGACTATTTTCAATGCGAAATGAAATAATTGTCGCTTTTATAAACGTAAAATAACTCTTGTCTTAAATGATGTGAGACCACAATTACAAAATGGTTGTATGATTTTGTAATTTTCTTTTAGTGCAACATACAGCATGAAACGCAATGAGATAAGGTAGTCCTCAGAGAGAAACAAGTTATTTACGTGAGGTAATACTACAAACTCGCCTACTTGCAGTTCTAATGCAATGTGATTTATTGTCCCCTGTGTGAATTGTTCGGAGACCTCAAAACCCATTCATAAATTTCTACAGGATAACGAACAGTACACAACTGTTGCGCGGCTGTTTCATTGAGGAAAAAAAAGGGCCTGGAGTCGAAAAAAATATTCATCTTAATACATACAAGACTACCTCCACTGGAATTTGGAAAAACCAAATATTTGTTAAACAAATATTTATATACTTTTGAACAAAAGTTTCTTTCAATGCTTCAATTTGCGGGACATAAATGACTGACTATTAGTTTTGATCATATATGATGATCATCTTCTGATCTGAGGTTCACAATAGCGTATTTTACTGTTTTCTGGAAATTGTCTTAAATGATTAATTATGTCATTTTATGCTCCTGACATGTATATTTTCCCCTCTTGAATTTCTGTGTTCCTTTACAGAAACGGAATCAAGTTCAAATAATTTAAAAGCCCACTAAAGCGCTCCATTCGAGAGTCATGTGCTGCCTATGACGTCACTGGCTATCTCGCTGCTCCTACTGTCACTATGCTGTTTTACAGTGATGTCTTGTTTAGGAATTTTCGTTCTGGAAAATGGATTGCATATGGTATGTGGTACCACACTGCGAAAAAACGTCTGTAAAAACTACTTAAAAGTTGTTTCTGAGCGTTCCAGAGAATGAGAATGTGCCTAAAATGTGGTTGCACTGTACCGGCAAATTGCCACCAAGTCGAGACACAAGTTCACTAACTTAATTAAAACGTTTTTTACTGTGAAGTGTTAACTTATCCTCGAGACACGCTCTCCCACTGTTGCAACGAATGATCGAAAATAATTGTCATTTTACCCAACTACATCTGTATTATCCGGCAGCTCTGTTTTTAGAGAGGCAGACCATCGAATTTTATAAGATGATGTCAGCTGATCGCTCGTTCGATTCTAACCCGATAGAGCATTTGAACTTATTTGGAAAATGACCCGAAAATCCTCTCAAATGAAAACCAAATCACAATCACAAAATTTTACCGCACTGATCGCAAACAGAATATTATTGTGTTTTCCTTGCTGTTTATATACACTTATACTTGCAATCACTGTTCACGCACGTCACGTTAAAAAAGATATTTTCTAGTTAATGTGACCACATACCTTATAGTTTTTTAGAAACACTGTTTTTATCTTCGTACTGTCCAACTAGCATCCTTTTTATATAAACTTTTGCAGTTTCATCATCTTACATAAAGATGAAGTAAGTTTGCTTCAGACGCTAACGTTAGTTTACGCTCACAAACATCAAACTCCTTATGTTAGTGTCACCTGCATGTTCTTTATATCGCTTCGTATAACGTCATCGTCCTACACCTCGTCGTACTGTGGGGCGTATGGTGATGTCTTCAATAGAAGAAATGCTTTCCGAAAAGGTGAGTTTTTAGTTCGCAAAGTAAATACATTTATACTCTGTTGTTCATTTCTCAGATTAAGAGTAATTTGAAACTAAATATAATACATTCTGGATTGGAAGCAACTGCTACAATCAGTTATTGCTAATGGTATTTTCTTATTTCGTGTCGAACTTTAAAGTTATGTGACCAATTCGGGATTTGACATGTGACCTCTTCGTCGGTTGTCAAATCTGCTATCCGTTGCGCTTCCGAACACCTGGTGCAACCAGTGTCTCTGCTGAGTATTTTCTACAAAGAAAATCAGCACTAAGTTTCGCCAAGAATAATTTCATTGTGTTTTGAGTCGCAGACTGATTGTCGACAATCTATTTACAGTACACGGAACCATTTACAAAAAGTCTACAATTCCTTAGTTTTGAGCGAGTTTAATGATGTTGCAGTTAGCAGGGAAAAGAATGTCCGTTGCCGCTCTATATGGGTGGAGCATAAATGAATCAACTTTCGTAAGGCTTCCTCTGTCACCGTTCACAAAATTCTATTGTTATTTAAAAGTTGTAGTTGGGTTTTCTATCACTAAATAGCTGAACTGTTCGCAGAAAATGTACATAAAAACCTCATATCGCTAACGCTCGTATAACACACGTATAGCCTCGTCTTACTCCTAGTCTGTGACGTCACCAGAGCATCAGTCAATAACAGAGCGTTTTCGATCACGTGGCCAGATCTTGATATTTAACGACTTTTAAGCTTGAAGTACATAAAAATAACATATTTTGTGAGAATATTGACAGTAAATGCTATACTCAGAATAACAACAATTCGAATCATATTTTTAACGTAGGAAAATGCCTATTGGTAATAGGTTAAAGTATTTTAAATACAAGTAATCATCCTGGAGTTACACATTAAAAAACGTCCAACACATTTGCGTCCCATCCTTGATAACTGTTTCTCCTTGCACACAACATGTTGCTCATGCAAATCTGTTGCATACCAATAGAAACGGTTGCCAAGTGTTTGATGCTTATGTCTTAGAATTTCTTACTGTCTAACTTCAGACTAACTCATTTTGCTTAAAAGAGTTAGACCCATCACAAATTGTGAACACTTTAGTCTGAAGAATGTTGTCATAAATAATGGAAACTATTCGTCAGTCATTTATGCCGAATGAAGTGGCGAAATCGTTAGGACACTGGAATTGCATACGGGACGACGACGGTTCAAATCCCCGTCAACCATCCTCATTTATAGTTTCCGTCGTTTCGCTAAATAGCTTAAAGAAAATGCCGCGATGGTTGCTTTGAAAGAACACGCCTGATTTCCGTGCCATCCGTCGTCACATCGAGTTTGTGCTTCGTCCGTAAAGACCTCGTTGTTGACGAGACATTAAATTGTAATCTGCATCCTTTTTCAGTTATTTATGTCATGCAGCTGAGACTAAAAGTGAACTTTTCTTAAAACATACACAATTACGATACACCTCACGACGAAATGTCGTCGTCAAGTTTATACAAATCTTCGTCACGGAATTTATGAAACAGACTGAGTTTACATTATTTATGAAGCTACCATAAGGAATCTATGTTTCTTCTAAGAAATAGTAATGTAATAGTAATGTGTAACCTCCTGTCGACATCGGGTTATTAAAAATCCTGCACAAGCTCGAACTTGTCACGGATGGAGACAAAAATTAGGTCTGGCATTTTCAAAAAAACTATGCAGGCACTTATGCCTTTGGAGGAAGCACGGAAAACTACAGAATTTCTGCATTTCTCAAAACGAGTGCAGTTTTTTGACTTGTGTATCTCGCAAATTGACGCTAAAGTTCTACGACGCTTTCCACATGAATCCGTGCGTGGTACATTTTCGAATTTCCTGATCTTTTATCTCAGAGACATAATTTTCTACTGTGAAAAGTTTCCAAGTTAAGCAAAATACCCCTCTCAGTTGTTGGGGTTTTGAACTCTCACAGATCAGAAAAATAATGGAGTATGAAGAGAGTGGGATTCTAATACGGTGAGGATACGGATATAGAGTATCTCTCACTCAAATGTCAACGTTACACCCCCGTGGCGTACCCTTCCAAGCCAATGAGACTCTGGTGACAAATATGAGCTGTATAACTGTAAGCTCGAGTGTGAAGTTAATGAAGCACTATTACTCATTTTAGGAGACATAGACTTTCACTGGTAAGATCGAAGATGGCAGCTCCATTACCAGTCTGACCTGCTCTGAGCTGCTAACCCATTCAAGAACGTTTCAAAATACTCCTAGTTCCCAAAATTTGCCTCGGAAAACAGGAAGGCCAAGTAAAACATACAAAATTATACAGAAGTTTTGATATTAGGACTAAAAAATATCATGTAATTTATCAACCAGACGCATTTGCTGAATGGAAGAAGAAGAAATCTTTTACTATATAGCACTAAGTGAAGAGATTTATAAAGCATATTTTCTCCAAGATTAGTGTATTAATGGCTTACATCAGAATAGATTAAGAAAAGACTTAAGAAAATTAGCTGATTGAAGAAGAATGGACAAATAATCAGAAAGCTACAAAAAACTGCAACTGAAGCATTAAGAAAAGAGAAGAACTATCGCCGAGAACATGGATTAAAAATTTGGTTAGCAGAAACTGCGGAAGCAATGCAAGAAAAACAGACAGCATTTAAAATATCTTTCAAAGCCTATCCTGGGAAATAAATAAATCTATAAACAGAAAAGGAACTACACAAAAGGAATAGTGAAGAGAGTCCACTAGCAAGGCTGGTACATTAGTAATATAGAACCATCCTATTTATGACCGTCAGCAGATAGCATATAAAGTTTTGAAAACATCAAATTGAACAGAGAAGGATACATTTAGTTTGAATAATATTACGAAAGAAGAGTGGATTAGATACTATTAAAAATTCTGACATATTTCTAACAGGGAACTGAAGAAAGAAAAGGATCTAGAAATAGAAGCAAAGGCCTCGAAGACATAACAATAAAAGAACTCATAACAGCTTTGAATACCGCAAAAGAGCTAAGTGCAAGAAGTTTAGATGAAATTAACGCAGACTTAATTAAATATGGTTGATTATCACTAAAACTAGAATTTTAGCATTTGTTTAACTTGTACTGGAAGGAAGAAAGATGTACCAGGAAACTGGAAGAAAGCTAAAGTAATATCTGAGAGTCAGTCAAATGCAAACGACACAGATGGAAAAAAAACAATTAAACTGTTTATCATTGCAAAAATTAATTGCAATATCTATTACTACATTTATACCACTGTAAGACAAGACAGTCATTGTTTTCCTGGAAAGATGTTTACGGTTGCCTGCGAAACTGTGATCGTACCCATGTGTGCAGCTCTTCGTCCAAAGCAAATCGACAGCGACGAATATCTTTCGTCAATGGCCCAAAAATATGGAAAATGCGTGGTGAGAGATCTGGACTGGGTATACCCACATGTTGCTAAGGTTGTTTCGACTTCACTACAGAAGTGTCTTTGGGGAGCACTTACACGATCTCCATAGAGTCCTGATCTCTCCGTATACAATTTCCATATTTTTGGAGCTCTGAAAAAAAGACATTCGCGGCCGTGGATTTGCTTCGGACGAAGACGAGCACGCCTGAGTAGAATCATAGTTCCATAGCCAACTGCAAACATGTTTTGATGAAGGCAATGACCTTCTTATCTCACAGTGGGATAAATGAATTGAGAGTTAAGGCGTTTTTAAAGAAATAAACAGTTTATTTCCTTTTTTTCCATCTGTCTAGTTTTCATTTGACTGAACCCTATAAAAGAATGAAGAAAAAAGTAAGTATAAAAACTACATAGTGATACGCTTTCTTGACGTAGCGTATAAACTTTGGGTAAGGATTTTTAAACTCAAGACTGAAAATGATAGAAAACTTTTACTAATTTAAGAATAGATCAGATTCAGAAAGAAACATCAACAAACAATGCAGTTTTTATTTTATGACAGCTTACTGATAAGCAGAGAGTTGAAAAGAAAACACATAGGTCCTATTACTTTTATGGGTTTTGAGAAGGCTTTGGATAATGTGGTTAGAGAAAAGTTATGAAGAACGTTGGAGTGCAGCTTACAACAGCTGTAAAAATCTCTAGAAAGACGGTATATATACAGAACCTATACACTTAAGTAGACGGATAAGATAATGATGCTTATTCTCTTCGCTATTGAATTTTTACGTTGACGATGCAGGGCATATTGAATTTAAGGATAAACTCTGTAGTATAACTAAACATTTCGGTAAAGCTAAAATCACTCATATATCCTGATAATATGTGACTGATATTTTTAATTTTTTTAGCAGAAGATAGTTTACAGAAAAGAATTTATAAATTAAATAAAATATGTTCAGAATATGGAAATATCATCTTATAAATCTAAGTCAATTGCAAGTTGTTGAACTGAGAACTGAAAGATTAATTAATGGAAAAACAGTTGAACCTGTAATATATTAATATATTGCAACTAACTTGAATTATTACTATTACTGTTTTCGTATCCAGGACAGCAGAGCACAGCTATTTACAAATTCAAAACATATCTACAACATATACACAAGACACTGACATGTCAAAATGATTTTGAGGCCCAGAATTCTTGAGCCTTGATTGATGAAACATTTGCTGGGATCAGGTTCTCCAGAGTGCAGGCAATTTCGGACAGTCCGCGAGGTGTTCACTGTCTTGAACTTCTTCACGTTAACAGGTTGCATCTCCAGTAATGTACCCCACCGCTTCAAATTTTGTTTGCACACCATAACTTCAGTTTTTTGAAGTTTCCTCAGAGTGTTCCACGTCTGGTAGGGTAGTTGGAAACCAGCAGTGGATTCTTTTTTAAGATTTTGCTTATTACTTCTAGTTGCCTTGTTTCGCTGCAATTCTATTCGGTGGAGGAAGGTGATGACGTAACTGTTCCATTTGTTCAGAGAAAGCTATTTCTCGACTTCAGCTAGGACATGACGCTTCGCTTCCAAACGCATGCCTCGAATCATTTTCCTGTTTCTTCTTCTCAACCTCCGTCGCTGTTCATCGTCTAATATCCTGGAGTATTATGCCTGTAAGATGGTATATTTTGTCAACTGGAGTTGATCGTGATAATGCTTCCTGTCTCGTTACGAACTGTATTAACGTGTCTGGTGCGTGCGGAATTCCGACAGACTAGTGCTGTATATTCTGCCATAAAGAAGCGTATAACCAGAGCAGACGTACTTAGGACATAGTTGTGTCCCCCCGTGCTGTTAGTGAGCAGGTGGTAGACTTTGAGCTTCAAGTTTTTGAAAGTAAGTGTCCTGTCGAGCTTTACTCTGATATACACTCCTGGAAATTGAAATAAGAACACCGTGAATTCATTGTCCCAGGAAGGGGAAACTTTATTGACACATTCCTGGGGTCAGATACATCACATGATCACACTGACAGAACCACAGGGACATAGACATAGGCAACAGAGCATGCACAATGTCGGCACTAGTACAGTGTATATCCACCTTTCGCAGCAATGCAGGCTGCTATTCTCCCATGGAAACGATCGTAGAGATGCTGGATGTAGTCCTGTGGAACGGCTTGCTATGCCATTTCCACCTGGCGCCTCAGTTGGACCAGCGTTCGTGCTGGACGTGCAGACCGCGTGAGACGACGCTTCATCCAGTCCCAAACATGCTCAATGGGGGACAGATCCGGAGATCTTGCTTGCCAGGGTAGTTGACTTACACCTTCTAGAGCACGTTCGGTGGCACGGGATACATGCGGACGTGCATTGTCCTGTTGGAACAGCAAGTTCCGTTGCCGGTCTAGGAATGGTAGAACGATGGGTTCGATGACGGTTTGGATGTACCGTGCACTATTCAGTGTCCCCTCGACGATCACCAGAGGTGTACGGCCAGTTTAGGAGATCGCTCCGCACACGATGATGCCTGGTGTTGGCCCTGTGTGCTTCGGTCGTATGCAGTCCTGATTGTGGCGCTCACCTGCACGGCGCCAAACACGCATACGACCATCATTGGCACCAAGGCAGAAGCGACTCTCATCGCTGAAGACGACACGTCTCCATTCGTTCCTCCATTCACGCCTGTCGCGACACCACTGGAGGCAGGCTGCACGATGTTGGGGCGTAAGCGGAAGACGGCCTAACGGTGTGCGGGACCGTAGCCCAGCTTCATGGAGACGGTTGCGAATGGTCCTCGCCGATACCCCAGGAGCAACAGTGTCCCTAATTTGCTGGGAAGTGGCGGTGCGTACCCCTACGGCACTGCGTAGGATCCTACGGTCTTTGCGTGCATCCGTGCGTCGTTGCGTTCCGGTCCCAGGTCGACGAGCACGTGCACCTTCCGCCGACCATTGGCGACAACATCGATGTACTGTGGAGACCTCACCCCCCACGTGTTGAGCAATTCGGCGGTACGTCCACCCTGCCTCCCGCATGCCCACTATACGCCCTCGCTCAAAGTCCGTCAACTGCACATACGGTTCACGTCCACGCTGTCGCGGCATGCTACCAGTGTTAAAGACTGCGATGGAGCTCCGTATGCCACGGCAAACTGGCTGACACTGACGGCGGCGGTGCACAAATGCTGCGCAGCTAGCGCCATTCGACGGCCAACACCGCGGTTCCTGGTGTGTCCGCTGTGCCGTGCGTGTGATCATTGCTTGTACAGCCCTCTCGCAGTGTCCGGAGCAAGTATGGTGGGTCTGACACACCGGTGTCAATGTGTTCTTTTTTCCATTTCCAGGAGTGTATGATGGAGTGTCCCAGTATTGTGGTTGCTTTTCCCTCCTTGTTACTTCTAATTTTTTTAGCTTGTCCGTTTCTCAAGTGAATCGCACAGATCTTTCTTTTGGATGGGTTAGGCTTTAGGTAGTTTTCTGACAGATCTTCGAGGCTTGCAGTCAGCTTCATTTGTACCTCCTCAAACGTTCTTCCTTGGGCTGCAATTGCTGGCTGCTGCGACGTCGGCATAAATGAAAGATTTTGTGTTTGTTCCTACAGGTTGGTCATTAGTGTAGATGTATACCTACAGTGCCAACACACTGCCTTCAGGAGGGCCGTCCTTCTGAATTCTTCCATCTGCCTTTCTTGTTATTCACCGTGACAAAGAACAGCTGGTTTTATAGTAGACTTGGGATGAATTGCTGTAATTGATAGTCGTTGTTGTACCGAACAAAGCTTCCTTGCAAGTCTGTTATTATTTACTGGTGTCATACGTCGGTCTTAAGTTCACGAACGTCACACCTGTGATCTGCCCTCTACTGTATCCGTCCTCTACATGCTAAGGATCTGGCCTCAAAATGTTTGTCCCAAGCAGAATCCTGGTTGCTTAATGAGGGTCTGTATACATATCCCGATATGCGGTTCAGAATAATTCTTTCCAACAGTTTCTGTAGATGATAGAGGAGTGACATTCGTCTCAAATTCTTGTGGTCTGTCGGATCTTTCCCAGGTTTCAATAAGGCTACCACTTTAGCTTTACGCCAGATTTAGGATATCTATAACTTGGGGACACAGTTGTTAATGAGATTAAAAATTTCAATGTTTGGTGTCTGAATCGAATCCCTTTATTTGTTCAATTGGTAGGTCATTTAAGCTTGGAGTTTTGTTATCCTTCACGTATTGCATGCTACCCTGCACTTCCTCTTAAGTGAAAGGGCAAACAGTTAAGTGATTTTTGGATGTAAGATGTCGTATGAATACAAGAAAGATATAAAGACTACCTGGAACATGACAAATGTTGTTTTACTGCTTAAACAATATATTATTTTTAAATAATGTTCCGGTATTAGTTACACTGAAATTTAGTGTCGTGTTAAATGACAATGTACATTCACTTACGAGGGCCATCTGAAAAGTAATGCCTCCGAATTTTAAATGTGAAAACTCTTAGGGTGCTCCATGTGCGGACCGACTCTTCGAATTCGAAACTCGCATACAACTGGCTGTTTCTCACGCATCGACATAGTTACGTTACACAACACCATGGCAGGCACTACCTTTCGGAGCTCCCTAGCGGCACAGGGCTGCAAACAGGTAAACATGAAGAATAAAGATGTAGAATGTTAATAACGTTTGCTTTATTTAAAAAGCTCTAAGAGTTTTCACATTTAAAATTCCGAGGCAATATTTTTCAGAACGCTCTCGAGCTTTCCAAGGTATTTAACCGTTAATTCGTTGTACTATTACTTCCTCTGTTTGACGGTATTCTGTTTTGAACTATGTAATTAGCTTCAGGTAATAAATCTTTCCTGTCTATTGTAACTATGTCTGCTTAGAAATTCTCTTTATTTAATTACGAGGCATAAAAACATTAGGCTGTTACAATGGTGTCACTGATAGCAACTGACACAGCGCCTCACCTTTCGTTTCATATTTTCAAAGTTGCTACCTACATTCCTTGAAGAAATGGCTGTTACCCATACCTACCTGACGACAACTTATATTCAAACTTTTTTCTTCACTAGCCACTGCTACATTTAACATTATCGTGCATATCTCCTTGAAAATTCTTAGCAGGTTAAGTGTGCGGGACCGGAACTCGAAGTTGGAACTTCTGCCTTTCGCAGGGAAGCACCCTATCGTCTTAGGTATTCAAGCAGGCTCACGATCCACCCACGCAGCTCTGCTTCTTCCTATTCAACTTCACAGAACAAAGCATTCAGTCTGGTAACAATCACCCAGGCTATGGCTGAGTCATGTCTCTTCCCAGAGGTACTAGTCCGCAAGGGATGCAGGAGAATTTCTGTGACGTTGGGATACGAGCTGGGGTACCGGCGGGATTAAATCCGTGAGTGTGAGCTGTGAGTTGTGTTTCGATAGCTCAGTCGATGGAGCACTTGTCCGCGAAATACAGAGCTCCCAGATTCAAGCCCCAGTCCGGCACGCAGTTCTAATCTGCCAGCAATTTTCAAATCAGAGCGCACTCCGCTAAGAATGAAAATTCATTCCGGATAAATACCACGTCGTTCCGATTTTCCAGTTTCCGTACAACTTTCAGATTACCAGAGGTCATTCCAAACGCACAGCCTTAGCATGTATCCCCTTTTTCTGCAGTCCCCACCATAAAATTTTATTGAATAACTTTTCTTTGTCTTTTCTAAACGACGTATTCACCACGGACTTAAGATGAATACATGTCCTGTAGATATACAAAGTACTTCATACCTCTAATGCACTAGTTTATGTTGTCTATTTCGAATCTTCGCCGTTCACCAACGCTATTTCTTGGGACGTCAGGGATGTTTTCCGGTTCCTCTGCAGAATGGTGCACTGAACCGTTATTTGCCCCACCACACTCTATTATTTTTAAAGAGGCAACGGAAAAAATGCAGAGCTATCGCTACGCCTGACTTTGTAGAAAGTATGTGCTTGCGATTTGTGAACATCCGAGCTGTTTTGGAATCTAATCAAGACATAAGGGTCAATTCTAAACTATATTCGCCTTCCTATCAGGAATATCTTTTGTATTACCAACTGTTATGAAACACATTGTTATTCATGCAGCCGGACATTATTGTGAAAACAAAACAGACTAAACAAGTAATCTCTTCACTACGAGCATCGAGGTAATCTCAGAAATTATGGTCGATCTTCAAGCGGTTCAGGTGCACACTGATCACTAGTCAAGTTGTGCGGAAATCCCGTCGTGACTGAGACTTCTGGGAGAAACGATATTAGCTGCTTATGTCCATCTGGCTGTCCTCTTTGTGATTAATTGCAGTACTTATTCCTTATCGTTATCGGTCGATACCGTCACTAGAATAACAAATTATTGCTGGAAGAGACAAACAAGGCGAGTTTTTAATGAATTATATCTGTCGAGCTTCCTAATGAGATGTCAGTCATTTCTTTGATTACCGCAGTTCATTACCGGTAAGGGAGATCTGTTACTACCGTCTATGGCTCCTATACATCTACGCACACCGTGCATCCACTTTGTTCTTACATCACTGTTATTTGTATCTACGACAAGTCAGCCAAAACTATACATGTCTTAGTAACGACAGAAGCTCATTTCTCGTCTATGTGTATATGCTGCAGATAAACGTTTGACTCGCTTCAGTTTGACCTACTCTAACGGTTTTGTCCGTGAGCCTTCCAACATTTATCAAAACTTAAATCGTTCAAATGGCTCTGAGCACTATGGGACTTAACATCTGACGTCATCAGTCCCCTAGAACTTAGAACTACTTAAACCTAACTAACCTAACGACATCACACACATTCATGCCCTAGTCAGGATTCTAACCTGCGAACGTAGCGGTCGCGTGGTTACAGACTGAAGCGCCTAGAAGCGCTCGTCTACAGCGGCCGGCTCCAACATTTATTGGGAAACAAAGAAACCAGGGGCGCAACATTAACAATCTACTGCGAAATTTACGAGTCTGTTATTTTCGAATCTGATCAACTGGTCTGGGACATGAATTGACAAAATAGGGTACTTACATAAACTACATGTTACAAATAACTTGGTAATAAAGTTGAGGTTGGTATGTATGAACACAGTCCTAGGGTTTTACCAGTGCGAAATTACGGTTGTTTTGACGATATTTGCTAACATCATCTAATTTCTGATTCGTTCGCAAAGCGATAAAAAAATTATGTTAAGTTTCGATGCGTACAAATACATTAATTAGGCCATACTTATTCGAAAACTAAAGAATCCAAGCAGTGATCGATGGAACTTATTACACAAATACCCATAGTTTTTAGAATCACATAACGGTAAACTCGCGTATCATCACAAATACAAACGGTGTAATAAAATGAGAATTTCACCAGTAACATAAAACAGCTCGTAGTTTCGTATGGAGAGTTTGTACTGCGCAAATAATGTTGCTAAAATCTTGGCTTTGCCTATCGTTCTGCTGTGCTATGCGTTTGCTTATCTGTCCATTTGATCGGTACACTCCCAAATCCAAGACAAAACGGTTGTCATCTTCATGTTAGGCTCAAAATTAGTAAACATTCTATTTACTATTTCATTGTAACTTTTCCCACAGACAACAGAAAAATGTTTAAAATAGAATCGAGAAGCACCCTGTAGAGTTAAAAAAACCAACTTTCGATACGCAGAAGAAATCAATTAAAAAACTGTAGACGAAGTGCCATTGAAACTCGCTTCAGTTTACGTTACTCTCACATTTAACTGCACGTTAGACTGTTCTGAGCCGAAAGTCCATACTGCGGTGTCATACCAGACGAGCACTTGGTGTGATGCTCTGGTGCGTCTGTGATTCTCGTCAGAAATCCTTGGTTCTTTGAACTGCGAGTTATTTATAGAAGAGAACGTTACCTCGACAAAGGTGATAGACCAGAAAGCAGTATTCCTTTTACATCTCATCCGTGCAGCTGAATACGAATAGGATTATGACTAGGACATGAAGTAATTAAACAGTAAACATCCTTTTCTCTGTGCAGAGATACGTACTCTTCCCTGTCCTATCCGTCACCTGGACTGCATAAATAATTTCTTTTATCATAGTTTCGAGTGTGCCGTTCATCTAGGTTCCAGGACGGATAAATTTTTAGACTTGCATTACAGTTGCCATAAATAACATTCCTCACAGCCTTAGTACTAGTTTTTTTGTACCTCATGTCAGTGTATGTAGAGCCTCTCGTCCAGGAACGTATATATAAAAAATAATGTACTGGGTAATGGTAGATTACGTTTTCAGATCCAGTTCATAATCAAGTATTACCTAAAATTGTCCAAAAGACAAGAAAGCGCATCGATCACGGTATTTTGGATGAAATATCTTCTCATTAACCTGAAGTGCCGTCGAGATTCCGTGGAGAAAGTAAGTAAGTGTGAACGAAGTTTAATTCCGCTTCTCTCGATTTCGAATCCATAAAGTGTTGAGTTGGTGAACTGAACTTTCTTTACTTGACTCATAAATTCCAGTTTATTTCTTGTAAGGAATTTGTTGTTCAAATAATGTGTTATGCATCTGAACTAATGGTTCAAATGGTTCAAATGGCTCTGAGCACTATGGGACGTAACATCTATGGTCATCAGTCACCTAGAGCTTAGAACTACTTAAACTTAACTAACCTAAGGACATCACACAACACCCAGCCATCACGAGGCAGAGAAAATCCCTGACCCCGCCGGGAATCGAACCCGGGAACCCGGGCGTGGGGAGCGAGAACGCTACCGCACGATTACGAGATGCGGGCTGAACTAATGGTAAACTTCCTTATTAGTGACTGTATTTTGTATTGGTGTTACAGTCACATTTTAGGCATTTTTGAGAAAGAGATGTATCGATAGCAACAAAGTTATTCAGTGCGTTCAGTGAAGAGTCTAAACTCTGATCACCTTCTTAATTGCAACAGAGCAGCTATTCTTTCTGTAATTGATTTAACAAGTGCTTGGTAGGTTTCGGCACCAGGTCTACGCACAACGCACGTAATTTCTATAAATTACGGGCCGATGATACGTTGGCGTGGAGCTTGCTACTGATAGCGTCCCAAGTGTGTTCTGTTGGGTTCAGATCAGGCAACTTCGGTGGCCAAGACCTCAACGTGAGTTCACTATCATGTTTCTCAGTCGACTATAGCTTGATTCTCGTCTTATAAAACGGACAGGTATTCTGCTGGAAGATACCTTCGCTGACATAGAAGACACCAAGCTTGAAGGGATACCCGTGGTCGGCAATAATGGTCACGTAGTCCACAGCTGTGGTGGTAACTTGATTACTACCGAAAGTCCCATGAAATTCCAGGTGAATGTCCCCCACAGCGTCATAAAGCCGACACCAACCTGCGTTGCATGGTGCTGAGGACGTTTCGAGCAGCCGTTTGCCTGGATGACGGCGTATTCGGACACGACCACGGACCTGGTGTAACAAGGAAGTGATTCATCTCATCAGGTGACAGGTCCCCATTGCTCCACGGTACAATATCGACGATCTAGTGCGCACTAAAAGTGTACTTGATGATGTTATTGTGTCAACATGGGATCACGTAGGGGTCATCTACTGCGGAGCCCCATCCATATCCGAAAAAGTGCGCTGTACACTGCCACCAGTGCCAGGATCAGCAACATACGGTGCCGTCACAGCTGACACTGATCACCGCGGTTACTGCTTTACAGAGGGTGCGAATCCCCACCTTCACGTTCTTGTCACCTACTCGAGGTTTCACCGTCATTCAACATCTTTACATGGATATTCACCCGATCAGTCGACAACATTCGTCTTGTCCGAGATTTTCGTTCTCAGGCATTAGACCATCAGTCTCTCATGTGATGCAACCCCTCACCGGTTTCTCTCCTGTATCAACCCCTCTATCTCACAAGCGCACTTGCACCCTACGTTCTCAACTGTTTGTTAACCGTATTCAAATCTGTGTGTTCTCACACAGTTTTACCCTCTAGAGCTCCCTCTAACAACATGTGATTTACTTTGTCCCTTCCTTCTCAGTGTTTACCATGTTTCTTTCCTCGCTAATTCTGCGCGGAAACTCGTCATTCCTTATCATTCCACACTGGACTCGCATTCGGGAGGACGACGGTTCAATCCCGTCTCCAGCCATCCTGATTTAGGTTTTCCGTGATTTCCCTAATTCGTTTCAGGCAAATGCGGGGATGGTTCCTTTGAAAGGGCATGGCCGATTTTCTTCCTAATCCTTCCCTCACCCGAGCTTGCGCTCCGTCCCTAATGACCTCGTTGTCGACGGGACGTTAAACACTTCCACCACCACCACCTTATCATTCCACCTAATTTTCAACGTCCTTCTCTAACACTACATTTAAAATACTTTGATTCTCCTGTTTTCCTACCGATCATGATTTTAAACGTAACCTATCGGATCAAAAGTATTCGGACATCTATTAGTAGAGATTAATATGTCGTGTGCCCACCTTTCGCCATTATGATGCCTTGAATTATGTGGAAGCACTTTCAGTGAGGTGTCTGAGTGTTCTGAGTGTTTGTTGAGGAACGGCTGTCCATACTTCCTCAAGAGCCGAAACTAGAGAAGGCTGTGATGCTGGACGCTGGGATCTGGAGCAAAGGCGACGTTCTGACACATCCCAAAAGTGCTTCACTGGAGTCTGGTCGGGACTCTGGGCAGACCAGCCCATTTCAAGAATATTACCGTCCAGAAATTACTGTCTCCCAGGTGACAGGTTGCATTGTCATGTTGACACAAACAAAGTTCGTCTCCAAACCGTTTCTCTACAGCATTGTTTTTCAAACTGTGGGTCGAGCCCCACCAAGGGGGGCTTGGGGACGTATAAAAGAGTGTGCGGCTGGGGAGAGCGATGCAAAAGTACTACGTCATTCAAATAGGAGTTAGTTAATCAAAACAAATGTGTTAGCACTTACGACGAACTGCCTACTGGCTACACAGTATTTCCTGTGTACTATGAAATCCATTTCCGTCAAAGAGCATCAGCCCGAATGCAAGAGCAGTAAGTGACCGTAGCCAATCTGACCGCTGGAATTGGTAGTGTACGAATGCATTAGACGTGCGAAAACTTGGCCGCACGTCGACCCTATTCCGAACGCTTCGTGCCAACTGTCTTGTGTGTAGGATTTCTCACAGCTTCAACGACACAGAAATGTTGCCAGTAGTGTGGCTTTGCTTCTAAGCAGCGTTGGCGCTCCAGTCTTAATTGGACTGAGTTGCTGTCAGTACCTATCAAACAAGCTGTTTAGTCGTGTGTACTTTTGGTGTGAAAGTTAACTGTCGACTTTTATAGCTGTTTGTTTTTCTTTACTTCATCATGAGTTTGTCGAAAAAAGAAACAAAGTGATAATTATATTAAATTCGGTTTTGTTGCTGTACAGAACAATGGTGCCGGTCATCCGCAATGTCTTAGTTGCTGTGAAGTATTGAGAAATGATGCCGTGAGACGTTTCCGTCACGAAGGGCATTTGTGGAGCAAACACAGCGCTTTAAAAGGTAAGCCGGTGGAGTTTTTCACTGCGAGATG
Organism: Schistocerca gregaria; assembly: GCF_023897955.1. NCBI lineage: Eukaryota > Metazoa > Arthropoda > Insecta > Orthoptera > Acrididae > Schistocerca > Schistocerca gregaria. The sequence continues at coordinate 767,624,513 of NC_064921.1, forward strand.
TGAGAGTTTTAAACGAATGAAATTAGAAAGTATTGGATCCACTGCCCAGTCTTCTGAAAAAGCGATTCTAGCTTTCTATCAGTTACTGCTACTCATCACAAAGGCTAAGAAACGTCATATTGCCGGAGAAACGCTTCACAAAGTCTGCTTGATGAAAGCAGCTGATATTGCTCTCGGACCAGAAAGTAAACAAAATCTTTCACAAATACCGCTCCCTGACAACACTGTGAAACGTCGGATTGACGATATGGCCGAAGATATAATAAACCAGGTTGTGCAGCCCGTAAAAGGGTCAGAAATTTATGAAATGTAGTTAGACAACGCTATAGAAGTTGCAAATTGTTATCAACTACTAGTTTTCGTTCATACATACGAAACGAAACGATTTAAACGAAATGCTATTTTCTAGAGAATTAACGAGTACTTCAAAAGCAGTTCGTATAATGACAGCGGTATATGAATTCTTTTGCATATATGAACTATCGTGGCAAAAGCTGATCGGCGTATGCACAGACGGCGACCCGTCAATGCTTGGATCTCGTTCAGGATTCGTGCAGACCGTCAGAGAAAAGAGTCCCAGTGTTATATCGTTTCAGTGCGTTCTACACCGTCAAGCCTTGGCAGCTATGACACTTCCAAGCGAATCAACTACGTCCTAAAACTATACATCAAAATTGAGAATTGTATTAAAAAGAGTGTTTTAAATACTCGTCATTTATGCCCCTTTGTTACGATTTGGCTACAAAACATTTAAAAAATTGCTATGTCACATAGAAGTACACTGGCACTCAAAAGAGAATATATTGGCTACATTACTTGTGCTTAGACATGAAGTGATTCAGTTTGTGGATAACCGAAGCCAAACAGAAATGTGTGTCAAACCCCGAAAGCCAAATGTTCAACTTCTGTTTCTGTCAGATATTTTCGATTCATTGAACTCACTGAACTTTAGACTGCAAGGTCGAGATTCGAACACAATTTATCAACGGTTTGCCATCAAAGCGATTTGCATCATTTAACTATCGAATTGAAACGCTACTTCCCTACCTCGTCTGTTGATAACATTTACAGACTCGCAACAGATCCTTCTCATGTTGACATGGATTGTCAACACTGCTTTGGAATTTAAAAACGTTTCTATAGCCAAATATGAGTTTGAAAGGATGGATAACTCATTATTATGGATAAAGTATCCGAAAGTTTATCCCATCATAACAAAGTTCTGCAACTGTACTTAACATTTTCAAGCATTGATTTGTTCGAGAGACCGTTTTCAGCTGTTGTAGTAATGAAAGCAGAATACAACAGCAAACTCAACATTGCTACACTGCTACTGATTTAAGTTATACTCTTTCTCTGTTCAATCAAAAATTGAAAATTCTTGCGAAAATATGCAAGCTCATCCATCACATTGATTTATTTGCTTTACATTACCAAATTTGTGTCCAAATCGTATATGTCTACAACAAAATTTTCATATTATAAGATTTATGAACTTTTTTGTTCTTGTTACTTCTACGAGCCGTAGTACGGTCGCCCATTGTCACCCCCATGCGAAGGAATTTTTTGTGAACTGTCATCTGCTTCAGACTCCTCGCAGCCTTATCGATCTGTCACCAGTCGCCATTTTTCTTCTATTCTGTGCGACATATTGCAACAGACTTAATTATTTTTCACAACATTTGCTACAAATAAGCTCCGTATTCGAAAGCGGTCACCTCTGTGAATTTCCATGCCAATGTGCGTGTTGACCATTTTAAGGAGTAAATTTTTTTAATACCTTGTACTTAGAAATTTATAAGGGATACAAATTATTTTCCTTGCAGCAATGGAGATGTTGCAATAACTTGCATAATAGGTACTCTCTTTTCTCCTATGGATTACGACCAAATGGAAGATTATGTAAAAGTTATGATAATTTGATTGAACTAATTATTATTTTAAAACTGGAAAACTTTGGCATTTTTTGGAGGGCTTTGTTTGATAGAAATTTGTGTACAATACGAAACAGTATGCTTAAACCATTTTCTTCCCGTAAGATGTTAGTCGAAAAAGCAAAAGTGTTTCCTTGCCACACACAAAGGAAAGTGACCGAGGTAATTTTTAGTTGTTCTTCCCGTGGCATGTCAGAATAAGTAGGAACGTTTTGTATCGATAAACCTCTTTTCCCCATTGGCGCTATCGTCAAAATCTTACTGTTGTGGCACTAAAAATACGAGGGAAGTCGTGCTGCATTGTGGTGTATTGTCTGGCGTTGACAATTTACATAATAACTAAATAAACGATTAATTACTAGTAGTAATAATTGTATTTATCTAAAGTTATCTGACATGACCTAAAATACTCAATACGTTTTTGAAATGTCGTTATTCCGTACTAATTGCTAAGTGCTACGACATGTTTAAAACAGTTTCATTTTTCTTGACACATGTAACAGATTTGAAGATGAGTGTCTATCTGTGTGATGCGCAATATCGAATCTGTATTTCTTCTATGTCAAATTTATACCATTGCAGATTCTTGGTACGATGCGCGCGAACTCGTCCGTTAGAATCTCCGAACCAGAGACAGGTAAACATTCCCTCTCTCACGTCACCCCTCAACTCAGCGACAATGCCACTCTGTCGCTCTCCTCCGCCTGCACGCCCTTGAGATAAAAGATTAACTTCATATGTTCGTGCTTTAACAAATACTCTACCGCTCATAATGCAATGAAGGTGTGAACATCAGCATAAATTTGAGTAGAACTGTGAAATGTACTCATCATACTTACCAGTACTGCAAGATGAGACCTTGTCGCAAAATGAACTGAAGAAACAATTTTTAAGAACATGTTTTGGGTTGTTGCACGCGCGCTTTTAGTTATCGGCTTACCTCAAAGGCGTGCGTGATGCAGAGGGAGTGTAGTTTAGAAGCCGTGGTCGTGAGAGGGGGAATGTCGACTTGTCTGCACTTCAGTGCTGTCAGTCCCTAGGTGCGTGCACTTACTACGGAACGGAAGTGGTGAGTTATAAAGCAGTTCCGTGGCCGGTTCTAGAAGGCCAAGATAAAAGCATGTTCCGAAGTGAAATAAATATAAAAATGAAACAATTCTGATACTGCGTATTTTATAGTTTTTTGCTTCATTGTGCAATTTTTCGCTTATGGCAGTTCATTACTGCACGTATATGACAGTGCACCGGTTCTGAGGCTCAAATAATGAGTCTTCACGAATCCATGTGACTTCCTTGCGGTATTTACACCGTAGTGGCTGATCGGTACGAGGCCCACGCACCACCTGTATGGTCGCAATGGCGAGAGAGAAATTAACACATCCACATTTTCCATTTCACGACTCCCTTTCCTCACCAAGTCCTTAATACTCTCCCTTTTAATCCCCCCTCCCTCCTAAGGCATTGATCTAATCGGTCTCATTTTCAGATTCTTCCCGTAGGTAATAGTATTATTACCGTGAAGAGGGACGTGGAGTTTGCATTTTTGGCAGACGAGCGGCGCGACAAACAAAGTTTTGGGAACCTATGCTGTACTGTATGCAGTACACAATGCTGTAAAATGTGTTTGTATCCTTCCGCATTGAACGTTTCTTAGGCGCAATAAGGGACCAAGACACTAACCACTAAAAACACCCCCATACCGTAACACCACCCCTCTGTACTTTATCGTTGGCACAACACCTGATGGCAGGTAACGTTCAAAGGCATTCGGCAAATTCAAACCGTTCTGTCGGATTGCACAGGATATACAATGGATCATAACTCCAAATCACTCGTTTTCAATCATCCCCTATCCAGTGGCATCGCTCTTTATACTGCCCCGAACGTCACTTTGCATTGTTCGGTTAATGAACCACATTGTTGTTATCTCTCTACGCACATTGTTCTCGCTGGACTGCTGGTAGCTCTTTGTGACTCACAGTGGTTATTCCACTGTTTCCATATTCAACTTTTGTAGGTCTGTCTTCAGCAGTTGAGTTTAATATTACGGTATATTGATAATTTTTACGTTATGGACCGTCTGAAAGCAACTGCATAAAACACAATTTTATTGTCATACGCTTTTCGCCTTTATTTTCTGCAAGGCATCTTCAGTGGCCAGGAATATGTACATATGTTTGCTACTTCATTTACATTTTTGTCACTGTAACTATAGGTTATAAACAGTTCTGGTGGTTGGTACTTCCTACTAAGTAGTAACATTTTGAACTGTACTTATAGGTTGCGCGGACGCTTTCCTACACATTACGTTCCTGTTGCATTTTTGGTGTTGTTGTTCTTATTCTAAATGTCAATTTGCGGTTTTTTCCCACATTTCACAGCACTGTGAACGTGAAACTTGTTTCGCTGCAATATTTTGGTTTTTGTTGCCGACTGTCAGGTGTTATTGCCAAAGATCGAATGTTACTGCCGAACTTTCGAGTGTAATTATTGAATTATCTGTGGTCTGTTTGTGTATGCATGTGTGTGTGTGTTTGTGTGTGGGTGCGTGTGTGTGTATGTGCAAAAGGCGAAAGGGGAAAAGTTTTTTTTCTGGTTGTGTGACAGGGACGACTTTTTTAAATTTATTTATTTTTATCTTATCATTTCTTTTATTAAGTGTTGCAGGGAGCCTGTGCTGATGTGTGTTTGTTCATTTACCACATGTTAGTTTTTTCAGCGATGCCTCTCTGAATGTGGAAGTTTTCTTGCATTTGTATAAGATGTTGGCGGCGGTGGTGTAGCGGTTCTAGGCGCTCAGTCCGGAACCGCGCGACTGCTACGGTCGCAGGTTCGAGTCCTGCCTCGGGCATGGATGTGTGTGATGTCCTTAGGTTAGTTAGGTTTAAGTAGTTCTAAGTTCTACGGGACTGATGACCACAGATGTTAAGTCCCATAGTGCTCAGAGCCATTTGAACCATTTGTATAAGATGGTTGTCATAGTTGGTTTTTCTCATTGTTTTCATTTCTTGTTCCATGTTTGCGGGATCGTGGTTATGATGTTTTAAATGTTTTGCAAATGTGGAATAGTTTATTTCCTGCACGTCATGCCTATGTATATTGCATCACAACTTTGACATTCAAGTTTATATATTCCTGATTGTTAGAATTTGTCCCTCTTGGTAGCTGGTTAGCTTAGGTGTGATTGGAGGGTTTGCCCAGACTTACATGCTATTTGGAAGCCCTGTCTCTTTAGGATGTTTGCAACTCTGTGTGTTAGTTTATGTGTGTAGGTCATGGTGTACCATATGGTTCTTTTCTGTGTGGTGTTGTCATTGTGTGTGTTTGTTGAGTGTGCTTGTAAGTTTTCAACCTGTCAGTTCTCTTGTATTCTGGAAATGTTGTGTTTGTTTTGTATTTGTGCTTTTATTTTTTGATCGATCCTCGGTACTACATGTGTGTCACACCCATTGTTCTAGCTATTTGTATGATTGTACTCATCTCTCTTCCACAGTTTCTCTTGTTAAGTGGGATTCTGTTTAATCTATATAACATATGTGTTATTGCCGCAAATTTCTGGCTAAGGTGTTGGTTAGACGTGGAATGTATTATAATGTCTGTGGCTGTTGGTTTTCTAAAGGTGTTAAATGTATGTCTGCCATTTTCTTTTTTTATTGCAATGTCAAGAAAATTTATTTGATTTTCTTTTTCAAGTGTGAATTTTATGTTCTGATGAGCTTTGTTGATTTCCGAATGGAGTTCATTTATTTTTTTACTTGGCTCATTTACCAGATAAATAATGTCATCCACACATACAAGTAGATGCCGTGTTTCTTGACTTTCGCAAGGCGTTCGATACAGTTCCCACAGTCGTCTAATGAACAAAGTAAGAGCATATGGAGTATCAGACCAATTGTGTGATTGGATTGAAGAGTTCATAGATAACAGAACGCAGCATGTCATTCTCAATGGAGAGAAGTCTTCCGAAGTAAGAGTGATTTCACGTGTGCCGCAGTGGAGTGTTGTAGGACCGTTGCTGTTCACAATATACATAAATGACCCTGTGTATAACATCGGAAGTTCACTGAGGCTTTTTGCGGATGATGCTGTGGTATATCGAGAGATTGTAACAATGGAAAATTGTACTGAAATTCAGAAGCATCTGCAACGAATTGACGCATGGTGCAGATACAATTGAATCTCAATGGTCGTCGGTAAAGCAGATGCCAGACTGAGATTCATTGGAAGAGTCCTAAGGAAATTCAATCCGAAAACAAAGGAAGTAGGTTACAGTACACTTGTTCGCCCACTGTTTGAATATTGCTCACCAGTGTGGGATCCATACCAGATAGGGTTGATAGAGGAGATAGAGAAGATCCAACGGAGAGCAGCGCGCCTCGTTACAGGATCATTTAGTAATCTCGAAAGCGTTACGGAGATGATACATAAACTCCAGTGGAAGACTCTGCATGAGAGACGCTCAGTAGCTCGGTACGGGCTTTTGTTAAAGTTTCGAGAACATATCTTCACCGAAGAGTCAAGCAGTATATTGCTCCCTCCTACGTACATCTCGCGAAGAGACCATGACGATAAAATCAGAGAGATTAGAGCCCACACAGAGGCATATCGACAATCCTTCTTTCCACTAACAATACGAGACTGGAATAGAAGGGAGAACCGATACAGGTACTCAGAGTACCCTCTGCCACACACCACCAGATGGCTTGCGGAGTATGGATGTAGATGTAGATGTAGATGTAGATGTAGACGTAGATATCTGTACCAATATATGATTTTGAAACTTTCATTAGTGGTTATCTTTTCAAATATCTTATTTTCTAGATGACTGATGAAAATGTTTGCCAATGTTCCTGATATTGAGGATTCCATGGGCAGTCTATCACTTTGTAGATAACATTCATTCTCAAACTGAAAGTAGTTTTGTTCAGTTGTCAGTCTGAACATATTTGTTATTTCTTTTATTGCTTCTGTGGTGAGGTTGCTGTGAGATAAGAGATTTTGTTCTACGACTTCTATTGTTTCTGTAATGGAGATGGAGGTATGTCGAATGAAATCAGTGATGCTGTTGCGTGGTGCCTGTATGTTCTGTATGTGTTATATTAGGTTTCCTGTGTTTATCACTGATCTGTTGTTTTCTACTTGAAAGTGTTTTGTAAGCAACTTTTGGAGGTGTTTGGCTATGTGGTATGTTGTGGCTTTCTTAAACAGCTCTCATTGACATTCCGTCTTTGTGTACTTTTGGTTGACTGTGGAGTATTGGTGCTTGTGGGTTTTCCTGTGTTATGTAGTATTTCTGTTTGTCTGTGAGTGTGTATTCAATGTTTTTCAGTGATCGTTTCACATTTGCTTGGAATCGTGTAGTTGGGTCTGACTTCAATTTTGTGTGGCGTTGGTGTTTATGTATTCCTTGGTTTTTGCGATGTATTGCGCTTTATCCATGAGTACTTTTAAATTTCCCTTGTCTGCTCTTGTTATTGTTTGTTAACTATAGTTTTAACCTTTTCATAGTAGCTGCTTCTGTTTGTTTGTTCTTACTGTGTGACTGCTGTGTTTCTTTTATTATGCCTTTTATTTCTTATTTTACTAGTTCTCATGTGAGTCCTATGTTTATTTCACAATTAGTTTGCTGTTCTTCAAGTGTGAGGATGTGTTCAGTTTATGCTATGACATTTTCTGTGTATTGGTCGTTCACTTTACTATTGGTGCAGTGTTTCAACCCTTTCTCCAAGAGCATTTTTTTCTTTTTCGTGTAGTTCTGTCTCTGTTAGATTAACTAAACGTGGATGTAATGTGTGTTGGTGTTCATGTGGTTTCACGTTTAAAATGTAAATGTACTTTTGCGTTTTCTTTCTGTTAGTTTCATTATCTTTTGTTTATGCTTGTTTTGTAAATGTTTCGCTGCTGTGTATGTGTTGTACTTCCATGAAAACTGTGGCGTGTCCTATATCTTTTGCCAATTCTAGATGAGTCTCATAGAGCATCATGTTTAGGTATTGTTTTTCTCAAATATGTTATCTTAATTTCATTTGGTAACCAATATCGTTCTGCAATTGATTTCGACTTTTGTGCCACTGTAGAACTGTTTTTAACATTTACATTAATGTTACTTGGAATTAAATCGTTTCCTTTTGCATATTTTGTTGAATTTTGTGTGCTGTATCGTCTTGTGGAGTCTCAGATGTATTTTCTTGAACCTGTTGTACATGTTGACAGGGAATGCCCGACATAGCTGTTTTGACATATTCAACTTTTGTATCCCTGTCTTCCCCAGTTGCGTATAATATTAGGGTATATTGAAATCGTTCGCGCAACCAGTAAGAACATTTCAAAATTCACTCCTGGAAATGGCAAAAAGAACACATTGACACCGGTGTGTCAGACCCACCATACTTGCTCCGGACACTGCGAGAGGGCTGTACAAGCAATGATCACACGCACGGCACAGCGGACACACCAGGAACCGCGGTGTTGGCCGTCGAATGGCGCTAGCTGCGCAGCATTTGTGCACCGCCACCGTCAGTGTCAGCCATTTTGCCGTGGCATACGGAGCTCCATCGCAGTCTTTAACACTGGTAGCATGCCGCGACAGCGTGGACGTGAACCGTATGTGCAGCTGACGGACTTTGAGCGAGGGCGTATAGTGGGCATGCGGGAGGCCGGGTGGACGTACCGCCGAATTGCTCAACACGTGGGGGGTGAGGTCTCCACAGTACATGGATGTTGTCGCCAGTGGTCGGCGGAAGGTGCACGTGCCCGTCGACCTGGGACCGGACCGCAGCGACGCACGGATGCACGCAAAGACCGTAGGATCTTACGCAGTGCCGTAGGGGAACGCACCGCCACTTCACAGCAAATTAGGGACACTGTTGCTCCTGGGGTATCGGCGAGGACCATTCGCAACCGTCTCCATGAAGCTGGGCTACGGTCCCGCACACCGTTAGGCCGTCTTCCGCTCACGCCCCAACATCGTGCAGCCCGCCTCCAGTGGTGTCGCGACAGGCGTGAATGGAGGGACGAATGGAGACGTGTCGTCTTCAGCGATGAGAGTCGCTTCTGCCTTGGTGCCAATGATGGTCGTATGCGTGTTTGGCGGAGTGCAGGTGAGCGCCACAATCAGGACTGCATACGACCGAGGCACACAGGGCCAACACCCGGCATCACGGTGTGGGGAGCGATCTCCTACACTGGCCGTACACCTCTGGTGATCGTCGAGGGGACACTGAATAGTGCACGGTACATCGAAACCGTCATCGATCCCATCGTTATACCATTCCTAGATCGGCAAGGGAACTTGCTGTTCCAACAGGACAATGCACGTCCGCATGTATCCCGTGCCACCCAACGTGCTCTAGAAGGTGTAAGTCAACTACCCTGGCCAGCAAGATCTCCGGCTCTGTCCCCCATTGAGCATGTTTGGGACTGGATGAAGCGTTGTCTCACGTGGTCTGCACGTCCAGCACGAACGCTGGTCCAACTGAGGCGCCAGGTGGAAATGGCATGGCAAGCCGTTCCACAGGACTACATCCAGCACCTCTACGATCGTCTCTATGGGAGAATAGCAGCCTGCATTGCTGCGAAAGGTGGATATACACTGTACTAGTGCCGACATTGTGCATGCTCTGTTGCCTGTGTCTATGTGCCTGTGGTTCTGTCAGTGTGATCATGTGATGTATCTGACCCCAGGAATGTGTCAATAGTTTCCCCTTCCTGGGACAATGAATTCACGGTGTTCTTATTTCAATTTCCAGGAGTGTATTACTACTTAATAGGATATAACAACCACTAGAACTGTTTATAAACTATAGGTACAGTGACCAAAATGTAAATTAAATCGCAAATATATGTACATATTCCAGGCCACTTAGGATGCCTTGCAGAAAATAAAGGCGAAACACGTATGACACTAAAATTGTGTTTTTTTTTTAAGTTGCTGTCAGACGGCTCATAAAGTAAAAATTTTACAACCACACTCCACAATGCTCGACGGTCCCGGTCCCTGACCGGGGTTGCTTGTTCTTGGTTTTGCTATCATTGTTTCTTGGCGTTTCTACTTCACAGTCACGTCAGCAACTGTCGACTTGGTCAGATTTATAATGATTAGAATGTCACTGATCGATTTCTTACTCATATGACATCCAGTGACCACGTTCGAAGCCACTGAGAACTCTGGATCGATCCTTCTGATGTTTCTGCTTCTCTCCTGGCAACGCTTTGCCTTCTTTCGTATTGGTGGGTCCGTATTCTTGCCCGCGAAAGACAAAGGTCCCAAGTTCGAGTCTAGGTCCGGCACGCAGTTTTAATCTGCCAGGAATTTCCAAGTGTTATTTTGGTTGCGAGATGGCAAAATTCTGTGATTTTGTATACCTCATGAACACCAATTTTGATGTTATATTTACCGGTAGTTTCATTTCAGGAGCACCTAATTACTTTTATTTTTCTGCAATTTCGTCTTAACGCTTATTCTGTACCCGTTACATCGTTCGTCCCATTCAGCATATCCTGCAATCCCTTATCACTTTTACCGAAAAGACAATGTCATCGGCCAATTTTCTCTTTCATATCCTTTCACCCTGAATTTCAGTCTCATTCTTGAGCCTTCTTCTTTTATTTCCGTCATTGGTTTTTCGATGTATAGGCTCAATAGTAGAGGCGAAAAACAGTTTCCTTGTATCACACCCATCTCAATCCGAGCACTTCTTTCTTGGTCTTGGTTCAAATGGCTCTGAGCGCTATGGGACTTAACATCTGCGGTCATCAGTCCCCTAGAACTTAGAACTAATGAAACCTAACTAACCTAAGGACATCACACATATCCATGCCCGAGGCAGGATTCGAACCTGCGACCGTAGCGGTCACGCGGTTCCAGATTGAAGCAACCTAGACCGCTTCTTGGTCTTCTTGTACATTTATATATTCTGTATAGCTTACACCTAGGTGTCTCATAATTTAGAATATGTTTCACCATATTAAACAGTCGTACGTTGTTTTCTAGGTCTACAAATCCTATGAACATATCTTAATTTTTCTTAAATCTTGCTTCGAGTACCAAGCGCAACGTCAGACCTGTTTCTCTTTTGCCTCTACATTTTATGAAGCCATACTGATTGTTATCCAAACAGATCCTCTGTTTTTTTTTCATAATTTCGTATTTTATTGTTGTCAGCAACTTGGATGCGTGAGCTGTCAAGCTGATGTGCAAAACTCCTCGCACTTATTTGCCCTTGATATCTTCGGGATCGGAGTCTGACGTTACGTCTCCCATCACACAGATTCTATATATCAGTTTGAACAGCCGTTTGGTTGCCACTTTCCTTGCTAACCTTAGAAACTGCGAAGAATTGCTACCTATTCCTTGTGACTTATTTGATGGCAGTTTTCCGAAGTCTGACTCAAATTCTGGATCCCTTGTGTTATCCAAATCGACTTATTTCTTCTGTCATCTACTTCCTCGTTCTCGCAAAGGATTTCTTTGTATGTACTCTTTCCACTTAACCGCTCTCACCTCTTCGACTACAGAAGTCAGTTAAGCAGAAACTTACACATTTACAAAATTACAACACTAAAGACTAACTAGATGTTACCTCGTTGTTCCTCGTTGTTCGCCTAATGTTCTTACCGACGACTGGAGGCCGACGCGCAAACAATATGCACTCTCTACCTGTGCCGCCTTAAAAAACGAAACAAATCATCACTTGCTGGTTTCTCTCTAACCCAGAAGAACTCCTCTGTGCTAGAAGTTGGCTAAGCTGTCCCTACATTCAAAGGAACTTATCGCCAGTCCAAAGACATAGACACTCCAGCAGACGATAAACACTCTTTCAAGCAGATATCCGAGCGATGGAACAAGGAAAACATAAGGTGACAAAGCAAATATATGATAACTGATTATCAAATTAAATTCTTAATATGTATCCAATTAATGTGTAACGTATTTTAGATAGAAACACAGTTGAGGTGTTGTAATTTAGCACTGAAAAATGAGTATGGCTGCTAGATACATATCCCAGCTGATCATCTTTCTCTGAGTTTGAATTTATAGAAGTACCGACACACGTGCGATGCTGTTAAGAATTGTAAAAGTCGGTGTGAACCAAGAAAGTAAATGAAGCAACTTATATACAGACGCTTCAGTACAGAGTGCTAGATACAGGTATTTCTGTGAGGTGACCGATGCCAATTGTGAATCATGGATACTGCTGTCAGCGGATATTACGTGGTTTGGTTTTGCAAAGTTCACAATTTTACATTTGTCAGCATTTCACATTGTAAAGAGGTACAAAACGTTTGCAGTCCTAAGAGAAATAGGTATGCTTTATAGAAGGATAAAAGACGATCAAGAACTAACAAAGAACAGGAAAGGCCAAGAAAGAAGTGTTACGACGAAATAGGAAGTATAAGGTAGGGATACAGTGTTCCTCCTCTTCTGTTAATCTTTATATGTCGCAGAAGCAACGAAACATATGAAAGTAAGCTGCAGAGTGGGATATCCATAATAAGATTGTGGATGACACGGCTATTCTTAGTGAAAGCGATTTGTTTTTAAAAATATAACAAGTATGTGACAACGAAAATAATATGCAATATTCCAAGACACATACTTAAAAAATAGAAACGCATCTGGCAGCATAAATAAAATACAAAAATTGATGTCCAACATGCAAAAGGTATTTTTCTTGGCAAATACTGCAATTTATATATGCTACAACTGCTACGAAAAATGTCTACTACAAAGAACTTCTTATTTATTGGATACATTCAAATCAATGTCACCCCCCTAAACGTTTGTTCTTTATAGATCCACCTATTCCATGAATTTTGTCCTCTATGCCTTAACACATGACGCATCACATTTTTCGTTCTTGTTTTTAGGTTCCTCCCCATATAAGCCTCGAATATTCTGTGAATATCCACCTCATTTCTTCTTTCGTTATCTTACAGATTTCCAACATCCTTCTGTAGTAGCACATCTCAAATCTTCGATTGTCTTCTCTTCTGGTTTTCGCACAGTCCACGTTTCACTGCCATAAAAATGTTCAAATATGTGTGAATTCCTAAGGGATCAAACTGCTTAGGTCATCGATCCCTTGTCTTACATACTACTTAAGCTAACTTAAACTAACTTACGCTAAGAACAACACAAACACCCATGCCGGAGGGAGGACTCATACCTCAAGCGGGAGGGGCCGCGCAGTCCGTGAATGACGCCTCAAACCGCACGTCTACTCCATGCGGCTTTCACTACCATACAACGCTGTACCCCAAACGTATATTTTCAGAAATTTCTTCCTCAAATTAAGGCTTATGCTGCTACTAGTACATGTCTTTCAGCGGTGAATGACCTCTTTGCCTGTGCTAGTCTGTTTTTCATACCCACTTTGTTTCGACTTCGAAGAATAATTTTGCTTCCAAGGAAGCAGAATTCCTTCAGTTTGTCTACTTTATGATCACATAAATTTTGAAATTAAGTTCCTTGCTAAATTATTTTTCGCTAAGCCTCATTATTTCCGTCTTTCTTCCGTTTACTCCCAATCTACATTCTATAATCATTAGACTGTCCATTCCACTCAAAAGTTTCTCTCATTTTTCATCGCTGACTGAGGGTAGCAATGTTATCAGCGAATCTTATCACTGATGTCCTTACACTCTGACTTTTAATTCCACACATGAAACTTGCTTTTATTTCCGTCATTTCTTTTTCTATGTACAGATTGAATAGCTGGAGCTAATTGCGGCAACTCTTTTCCACACTCTTTCTAATTCAAGCATTTCGTTCTTGGTCTTCGATTCTAATTGTCCCCTCTTAATTATTACACATATTGCATGTTACAGGTCTTTCCGTACACTTTATACCTCTTTTTAAATTTTTTCTTAGCCTTGCGTCCATTTTCAGGCGCAATGTTATATCTGACTGTCTGGTGAACCTTTAACTGTCCAAAAAGTCAAACTGACATTCAAATAATTCTCAATGCTATTTTTCATTCTTCTGTATGTTATTCTTATCAACGACTTAGGTACATGAGTTATTAAGCTTATTGTGCGGCGGTTCTTCTTTTGCTACCTTCTGGATTGTGTAGATGTAATTTTTTCGAAAGTGTAATGGTATATCTGCAGTTTCATAAATTCTACAAATCAGCTTGAATAGTTGTTTTCTTGTCACTTACTGTCACTCTTTGTGTTCATTGTTTGAAGTCATCTAAAACTCAACAAAATCTGACTAATACTTGATCCCTGTGTCTTCCAAATCGATTACCTCTTCCTATGACGTCACACAAGAGTGTCTCAGTGTTCGAAGGGCCATTAAATTTACTCTTTTGAGATATCTGCTCTGTCGTCTGCGCCTAAAAGAGGAATTCCTTTGCTTTTAATATCGACTATGATTGTTTTCGTTCTTCTGTCTACTGAATCTGTTTTTCCGACGACCATTTCCTATTCGATTTCTACACATTTTTTCTAGAGCCAGACAACTTTTGTTTCCCCACACTATCTAATTATTTCAATCCTGTCTTATGTTTCTGTATTCAGCTCTGATTCTGAAAATTTTTGTACTCCCTTCTTTTGTCGATCAGTTGAAGTATTTCTTCTGGTACCCAAGGATTCTTCGCAGTTACTTCCTTGTTCCTATATATGTGTATCTCACTTCCGTGATTTCCTTTTTTTTTATACTCGTAGATGTCCTTTTCTTGTCAGATGAACTAATTAGTGCGGTTTTCATTTTATAAAATCTCAGAGAAGTTTAAAAAGCACATCAACATTCTTCGGAACATCAGTATATCACTTATTTGCACATGGATTCTTACTGATAATTCTCTGAAGCGTCAGCCCATTACCTATCTTTACTAAATTTTGATCTGAGGCTATTTGTACACTTGGATATATCTCACTATCCAATACCCGAATTGTTAATCTCCGTGTGACCATAATGTTACCCATCCAGTGTCTTCGCATTTACCAGGCATTTTCAAAGTATGCCTTCTCTTTTTGTAATTTTTGGACAACGTATTTGGTATTACCAACTGGAGCCACTATTCTCCTGCAACTGTTTTCTTTTCCCTCCTCTGCCATAGATTTTCAACATCCACGATTACTGGATTTCCATCTCTCGTTACATACTGAGTTACCCGTTCCCTGTCATGTGCTTTCCCCAACTCTCCATATTCTGCTGGTGACGTTCGTATGTACTCGTATATGCAAACTACTGTTGATGTAGTTTTGCTGTCGGTTCTGATGAGAACAATCATATCATTTAACTGTTCAAAGTAACACACTCACTGTCCTACTTTCATATTCATAACGAATCCTACGCCCATTTTCTGCTGTTCCTCTAATCAGAAATTATCACCTTTCCAATTCACTTCACTGATCCCCACTATATTTAAACTGATAGTCTTTTGTATACGTGGTTCCAAACCTGCTGTGATTTTTTGTCGGAAGTAATTTCCCTGCGTAAGCTGTTTTTATTTTTGAAATAAACAGTTTATTTAATGCTGTTGCTGTTAGCTAATTTCGTCCCCTTGGGTATTCTCAAGCCACCTGGTAGTAAAACAACATCAAAAGTTGCAGCAGTTTCAAGACTAGAAAAATAAAATCAAAGAATACATTAAATACTTACACATCTATGTTAAAGTGAAAAACGGTAGTCACATAATCTCTTAAAATCCACAGATTTACCGATCGAGGTAACACAGTGGTTAGCAGACTGAACTTTCATTCGAGATCACAACGATTCAAATCCGAGTCCGACCATCCAGCCAAATGACAGAACGTTTTTCTTGAAATGGCACGATTCCCTTCCCCAGTCTTTAAACAGTCCGAACTTGTGATCCATTTTTAGTGACCACGACGTCGATGAGGCGTTGAACCATAATTTTCCTTCCTTCCTTACTCACATTTGTGTGAATGAAGCTCCGCTGAGGCTGAAAGTGACAAGCCCACGTTGTCTTCAGATGCGGCAGGCTAAGCAACCTGGAGCTAGTCCCGCAAGTCGTCTGATGCTGGCGAGAGGTGGTTCTGACTGTATGTGTTGTCCTCAAGGCGGAATAGTTCAAGTTGTCGTTCTCCGGTTGCCGCGAGGACGTGTTACTCCTGCAACAACTCGTGCCCACATGTGGTCGGCCGGAGGTGCAAGTGCCGGCTTAATTCCTGGATGAGCTGATTTTTCGACTATTTTCAGGTTAGCGCAGAATAGGCGGTGTGAGGCAGCGGCGCTTCCCCCCACCACAACCACGTTCTTCAGCACTGGTCTGATTAGTTCTAGGTAAGACGTGAAGCCACGGTGTGGCGGCAGTGTCGACTACGTGCTGAGAGAAGGGTGGTAGGCACGGAAGCTTCCCACTACGCTGCTCTTGGTGTCTTGGATACGCGGGATCCAAGTCAGGTTTACACCCTGGTTCACCACAAGTATGTGCCCGTCCTTGATCAAGCGGTGGGTTACCTAAAGGTAGTGACTGAAGAGGAAGCTGCATTTTTTCCTTTATTGTTATTTCATCCCCCTCGCTCCTCATGGGGGAGGGTGGGCTGTAAGTGGCACATTCAAGCTGCTCTTCAGCCAAGGGATAAGTGACACTAAGACGAAAAAAGAACAAAACTAAAAAGTCAAATATCTGCATGAAATTTTAAAAAATGTTGTGGTTAAATAATGGAATGTTTTATATGAAAGAAGATTCTTATTCTTCGTTTTTAATGTAAGAGAATCATAATAAAAAGGCAAAAAGAAGACGACAAGAATACGCTTAAAACATTTAAAACATGATGTTGAGCGCTATTAAATGAAAATGAGGGTGGTATGATGGTGTGGCCCTCAATTACGTACCGACAGAATTGAAATATTAAAAGTTTTGGCTGGTTTCGTTGTCTAGGGTTGGGATACGTAGTTGCCGCATTACAAGCCCAATACTGCTGAGTCTACAGTATACAATATGAATATACACATGAATGGAATGGTCGATGGTTCCTATCACTCGGCAATTGCGAATGTAACGTAGAAATTTATAAATAAAAGACTGCAATTAAATAAAATCTGCATGTACTATCTTAACCACTTTGAATCATGAGTACAATAGTAGAAGTACTTTTGAGAATGTGGTACATTTCTGCAAAACACTTATTGATGTTTATGGTCCAGCAATTAAAGAAAATGTAAGTTGAATAACAGGGAAACAATAGATTCCTACTGCACGCAATTAGTTATGAACAACAACATAGCTCTCGAGATATTCACTTTTAAACACACACTACCTCTTCCCTGTAGATGTCACGGAAATCTCTCAAGTGCACTAGTCGGCACTACGAAGTATTTTTATCGGTCACAACCACGCGCAAACTGCTCCACACTCTCCAAGACTGTGCCGCCACAGTGCGTCGGCCGCGCCGTTGCGTCCAGCACTTCCTGTGTCCTGTGTCATCCTGTCCCTCGCGCCACACTCTCCGTACTCCCCCTCTATTCACTTCAATAGTCGCCTCCCTTAGTTACGATAACTGTGATTGGCGATAGAACTTCCGTCATGTCTCCAAGCCAACGCACACTGACAGACATTTTGAAACACATTCGAAATACTGGATTTACATCTAAATTACTTGAAATTAAATACCTATTCCGATGGCTGGACCTAAACATGCTCTAACACACAGGATTAAATACATAATCAAATCAAATAAACGTATATCAAAGGAATGGAAACAAAAGGTAGGCCAGTAGCCTAATACCACTGCGCTTTCTAAAGCACGGTTAATATTTAACCAATTTGTTCATGAATAGGATATATCAGATATAAACAAAGACATAGGGAAATAAATATATTTATAAGCACGCTACCACCGTTTTGTCGTACTTATGGCCTGACGCGATCGATAGTAATCGGCTACTTTGATCTCCAATAGCTCGTGTACTATTTACGTTACAAGCCTGTAATTTATACTAATAGCTTTCTAAAGACATGTCGATCGACAAAATCGGATGATCTGTTTATATTTTGTACATTCGTTGCTATCGACAAAATCGGATGATCTGTTTATATTTTGTACATTCGTTGCTGGGTGTTACTTGTATAATTTACAGTCAGATACTAAACTAATAAAGATATCGAAAATCTGATTACACCATCAGAATCGTTGTGCAAATAACGGTAATGTAAATGTTTCTTCTTGAGGTATCATAATTAATCTGGCTTCTATTAATTTCTATATGAACTGTGAAATGTCTGCCATTAAGGTTTCACGAAGTCCGCCATCTTTGTGACTCCCGGCTTGTCTCCTTCATCGACACAGCATCACCATGGAATTCCCAGCCACGCGGCTGGACCACGTGCTGGGGCGATTCCTCGTGCTCAGCTAACGTTCGGCACCACGTGGTTGCTGTCAGGTTGCCACCTACAGAAAGGCCCCCACGCAGCCATGCCAACTCTGAACTTAGAATGCTTCCAGGGCGCCACAACTCGCCTGTTACCTCACAATGTAAAACACTGATCCTAAAAACAAGTACTTCACTGTTACTAAAATGTGAGGTACCTGCCCTGGGAAAACTTTGGGCCTTGAGAAGAACTGGAGCTTGGCAGTGTAAGTGTTGTTGTTGTTGTCTTCAGTCCTGAGACTGGTTTGATGCAGCTCTCCATGCTACTCTATCCTGTGCAAGCTGCTTCATCTCCCAGTACCTACTGCAACCTACATCCTTCTGAATCTGCTTAGTGTACTCATCTCTCGGTCTCCCTCTACGATTTTTACCCTCCACGCTGCCCTCCAATGCTAAATTTGTGATCCCTTGATGCCTCAAAACATGTCCTACCAACCGATCCCTTCTTCTAGTCAAGTTGTGCCACAAACTTCTCTTCTCCCCAATCCTATTCAATACCTCCTCATTAGTTACGTGATCTATCCACCTTATCTTCAGTATTCTTCTGTAGCACCACATTTCGAAAGCTTCTATTCTCTTCTTGTCCAAACTAGTTATCGTCCATGTTTCACTTCCATACATGGCTACACTCCAAACAAATACTTTCAGAAACGACTTCCTGATACATAAATCTATATTCGATGTTAACAAATTTCTCTTCTTCAGAAACGCTTTCCTTGCCATTGACAGTCTACATTTTATATCCTCTCTACTTCGACCATCATCAGTTATTTTACTTCCTAAATAGCAAAACTCCTTTACTACTTTAAGTGTCTCATTTCCTAATCTAATTCCCTCAGCATCACCCGATTTAATTTGACTACATTCCATTATCCTCGTTTTGCTTTTGTTAATGTTCATCTTATATCCTCCTTTCAAGACACTGTCCATTCCGTTCAACTGCTCTTCCAAGTCCTTTGCCGTCTCTGACAGAATTACAATGTCATCGGCGAACCTCAAGGTTTTTACTTCGTCTCCATGAATTTTAATACCTACTCCAAATTTTTCTTTTGTTTCCTTTACTGCTTGCTCAATATACAGATTGAATAACATCGGGGAGAGGCTACAACCCTGTCTCACTCCTTTCCCAACCACTGCTTCCCTTTCATGCCCCTCGACTCTTATTACTGCCATCTGGTTTCTGTACAAATTATAAATAGCCTTTCGCTCCCTGTATTTTACCCCTGCCACTTTTAGAATTTTGTAAAGAGTATTCCAGTCAACATTGTCAAAAGCTTTCTCTAAGTCTACAAATGCTAGAAACGAAGGTTTGCCTTTTCTTAATCTTTCTTCTAAGATAAGTCGTAAGGTCAGTATTGCCTCACGTGTTCCAACATTTCGACGGAATCCAAACTGATCCTCCCCGAGGTCTGCATCCACCAGTTTTTCCATTCGTCTGTAAAGAATTCGCGTTAGTATTTTGCAGCAGTGGCTTATTAAACTGATAGTTCGGTAATTTTCACATCTGTCAACACCTGCTTTCTTTGGGATTGGAATTATTATATTCTTCTTGAAGTCTGAGGGTATTTCGCCTGTCTCATACATCTTGCTCACCAGCTGGTAGAGTTTTGTCATGACTGGCTCTCCCAAGGCCGTCAGTAGTTCTAATGGAATGTTGTCTACTCCGGGGGCCTTGTTTCGACTCAGGTCTTTCAGTGCTCTGTCAAACTCTTCACGCAGTATCGTATCTCCCATTTCGTCTTCATCTACATCCTCTTCTATTTCCATAATATTGTCCTCAAGTACATCGCCCTTGTATAAACCTTCTATATACTCCTTCCACCTTTCTGCCTTCCCTTCTTTGCTTAGAACTGGGTTGCCATCTGAGCTCTTGATATTCATACACGTGGTTCTCTTCTCTCCAAAGGTCTCTTTAATTTTCCTGTAGGCAGTATCTATCTTACCCCTAGTGAGATAAGCTTCTACATCCTTACATTTGTCCTCTAGCCATCCCTGTTTAGCCATTTTGCACTTCCTGTCGATCTCATTTTTGAGACGTTTGTATTCCTTTTTGCCTGCTTCATTTACTGCATTTTTATATTTTCTCCTTTCATCAATTAAATTCAATATTTCTTCTGTTACCCAAGGATTTCTAGCAGCCCTCGTCTTTGTACCTACTTTATCCTCTGCTGCCTTCACTACTACATCCCTCAGAGCTACCCATTCTTCTTCTACTGTACTTCTTTCCCCTATTCCTGTCAATTGTTCCCTTATGCTCTCTCTGAAACTCTGTACAACCTCTGGTTCTTTCAGTTTATCCAGGTCCCATCTCCTTAATTTCCCACCTTTTTGCAGTTTCTTCAGTTTTAATCTACAGGTCATAACCAATAGATTGTGGTCAGAGTCCACATCTGCCCCTGGAAATGTCTTACAACTTAAAACCTGGTTCCTAAATCTCTGTCTTACCATTATATAATCTATCTGATACCTTTTAGTATCTCCAGGGTTCTTCCACGTATACAACCTTCTTTCATGATTCTTAAACCAAGTGTCAGCTATGATTAAGTTGTGCTCTGTGCAAAATTCTATTAGGCGGCTTCCTCTTTCATTTCTTAGCCCCAATCCATATTCACCTATTATGTTTCCTTCTCTCCCTTTTCCTACACTCGAATTCCAGTCACCCATTACTATTAAATTTTCGTCTCCCTTCACTATCTGAATAATTTCTTTTATTTCATCGTACATTTCTTCAATTTCTTCGTCATCTGCAGAGCTAGTTGGCATATAAACTTGTACTACTGTAGTAGGTGTGGGCTTCGTATCTATCTTGGCCACAATAATGCGTTCACTATGCTGTTTGTAGTAGCTTACCCGCATTCCTATTTTCCTATTCATTATTAAACCTACTCCTGCATTACCCCTATTTGATTTTGTGTTTATAACCCTGTAGTCACCTGACCAGAAGTCTTGTTCCTCCTGCCACCGAACTTCACTAATTCCCACTATATCTAACTTTAACCTATCCATTTCCCTTTTTAAATTTTCTAACCTACCTGCCCGATTAAGGGATCTGACATTCCACGCTCCGATCCGTAGAACGCCAGTTTTCTTTCTCCTGATAACGACATCCTCCTGAGTAGTAGCAGTGTAAGTATGGAGGAATAATGAGTAACATCGATGGAGAAGGAGTGTATGGTAGGAGATAGGAAAGGAAGGAGTAGTTGAAGATGGCGGTAAGGCCCAATTTTGAAAGGGAAAAGGAGACAGAGAAAGGAGGGAGGAAGGGTTAGGGATAGATAGAAACAGAAGGAGGCCTGATGGTGAAATGGGTGGTGAATTTATAGTTCGTCGAATGAGTAAATATTGGGGTGGAATTCATGGTCTGAGAGAGGAGATGGTTGAAATTTCGTTGGGAGGGGAAACGGACGGTACGCAGGTGTAGGTATATATGTCGTTAGAAACGTACAGCGTTGTAGGATTGGAAATTCGAGGGGAAAGAACAGTATTATTGGATTGGAGTTTGCGCGTTGTGAAGGTTGTTCACTGTAGTGGAGAGATGCGAGTTTGATAAAATGGTAGAAATTCATATGGGGGAATGTAAACGGATGAGGAAAGCGATGTGGAGCATATAACGCTTGAGGATCTCGAAGAACTCTTAGAACAGGGCGGACAGATATCCATGCAATGTTTACATTGGAAACACTGGGTAAAATCAAGGTTTTTTGGCAAGTTCGTAGTTTTAGTAGTTTCAATCTTTTGTAGACTTTCTGCTGGACAGTTAGTAGATAAGGTTTCCATGTTATCTGCTAGTCGATGGTTATTGTGAGATATTTTGGTGTATTACGAAAGTGGATAAGTAGAAGCCACGGAGGTGGAAGGTGTGAATGTCTCGTCCTATAATTGTTGCCTAATTTTTGGAGGTGTTGACCTTGATTAGCCACTGGTTAAAAGAAATGGTAAACTGATTGAGGAAGAGCGGAGGAATCGTTGGAATTTCTGGGTTCCAGGATACAGGGAGAGAAAAGCGGTGTCTACAGCATACTGAAGAAGGTGGACTGATAGAGGTGGTTTGGGCGTATATGCCTCTTAGAGGAGATAGTATGGAACCTTGGAGCAAACCTGTAGTGGGGTGGAAGGTATAGCAGTTGTTATTGTTAAAAATAAAGAATGGTCAATTCTATCGGATGATGAAATAAAACGGACATAGGTAATTGGAAGTGTTTGAGGCTGGAGACTTAAAAGGAAGCTGTAATGCTGTACATAGTCATAGATCGAGGAAGAGAAAAATAGCGGATTCATGGTTGCTTAGATGGTAAAGCAGGAGATGTACGATTTGCAGGACCGAGAGTAGTGTTGAGTTCGTTGTGAAGTACTTGCATGCTGTGGTTGGAATAATTCTGTTTGTGGTATGATGTCGAAGTAGTGAAAGCTGGGAGCCAGAGGTGGGACAGTGGTAATTTTGCGTTCAGGGATGGTAGGGAACAGAGAGTAACCAAAGTGAGGGTCATCAGGAAATGAGACGATATCAGAGCAAAGTGACCAGCGTTGCTCAGGCTGTCAGGTAGGGGATGATTGTTGTGCAGGAACGGAGAGTGAGGGAAGGAATAACGGCCAGTGAGTCGATGGAATTCTTTCCAGTTCTTGGAAGAGGTAGTGGGGAATGGGACATTGAGTCTCGTGCACGTCTGGCGCCAGTACCGACGGTTTTTATCGTTTAATAAATTTCTGATGTGTCTCTCCATTTGCTGGTGGTATGTGAGTGTGTATTAGTAAGGAGACCGAGTGAAAGAGTGGTATAGAAGCCCGATATAATGGTGTCCTTAATAAAGGTTTCATATTGTCATGGTGTTAACGGGCACAGCCTGTTTATACATCACTATTAAGCGTAATTCACATCAAAAACGTAAAAATACGAATTATTTAGTTTGGTATTACTGTCAAAAGGCGTTACAGTTTAAATCCGATATGTGAATTCAGTATGCAAAATGAGAAAAATGTGAAATTTCACAACCGTTAGGCGGATTTTGTCATTGTTCCAGGGCACATCACATTAAAATACGTCATTTTCACATTTCTATTAAAACTAAGCATGACGAGGTCAACATCTTGAAATCGAATGTCATAAATATCAGTGAATTTAACTGCACAATTATCTCATCAGAGATGTAAAAAGTTACCTTACATAAAAAGAAATAGACACTTTGTTAAAGACATTACATACGCTTGGTCTAAAAGTTATGCAGAAAGTCTCGTTAAGTGAAACCTGATTATATCGGAGACATGTGAAGTTTTAAAAAGTGAGGAAGGGTGGGGAGTGCAGAAGTTTCATATTATGTGTTTCTCGAACAAAGAGTCAGCCAAGACACAACAGTAGCTCACTAGAAACTTTCATAATACATGTATGGAACAAAGGTCTATTATCTTCCAAGTCATACGCCGCGTCGGCGTCGACTGTTTTGAACATTTCCTCATACACTGATATCATTTCATACTGACCCTACAAATTAACTTGCAAATTTGGATATTTTAAAACTATGCATAAAATCTAAGAAATGTCCCTTAGTCTTTAAGCATAGTTGTATGATTGTTCATCAACATTAATCGTGTATACATATTCTCTGTTTGACACGTTCCACATCATTTTACAAAACAGTTATTCAAAGGATCTGTGGAAAATATGACAAACTAAATAACTAATTAAACTAAACTAACGGACTTTCTTTTTCTCCAGGCTACTAGTTTTAAATAAAATTTCTTGGTGGAAGAGAAGGACATGTGCAGGAGAAATTATTTCAGGTTACTTAGAAATTTGCTTTGCTACCTTTGAGACATTTGATGTTATGGCCAAATAATAAACAAATTTTGTTGGTGTGTCTCTTCGGACCCCGCTTGGCGTATACGACACACAGAATCGATGGTTTCTTCGTCGACAAAGCAGCAGTGTGCACACAACGAGACATTCGCAACTTCCTTTGCGCTCTCACTATTAGATGTCATGGGTGGCAGGAGACCGGTTTTACTAGCGTTGACGCTAGATTAGTGCTCTACCAAAACACTGGTTCGGTATTTTTGGTACACTACATAAATGACATAGTAAGTGGCAGAGTTACCGTTTGTATTGATACGGAAAGAGACGTACATGAATGCGTGAGGGAGAAAATGGAAGCACACGGCATCTCCTTTTTTCTTTATTTTGCACAAAATTAAAACCGCTCATTGTTCAATGTTAGTGCATGGTGTATTTTATATCCTTACTGCTACGGCGTAAAGTCAACGCCGGCACGACAGTCGGGAACGAAAGAGAAGAGACGGCTGTGAGGTCAGCCAATCGCACGCTGGCCGACCTCCCTCCAGAACGACAACGCGACAGCAGAGGCTCTTATGTGAAGAGGACATAAGCGCCGCGCCCGACCGTTGGCACCCATTCGATATCTGCGTCAACGTCAGCAAAGACTCGTGTTTCTCTATTCTGAAGAAGACTGATTATTTTGCTTGTGACATATATCAAAGTTAAGTAAATGTAACTGTCTTTTGTAATAAAACTCATTAATACGAGTTGTTTGATTGTCTAGCGAACCGAATATGCTGGATTCGTAGACATGACACTTGCAGAATATAAATTGCATTTTATAAGTGATAAAGATCAGTTGATTTTGTAACTTCTGCACTTTTATGTAACAAAAGCAGTTACTTTAGATGCAAATATATTTTACATGCACAAACATATGACTCAATAGAACGTTCTTTGGCAAGAGTTTCCCGATATTCTTGATCAATGCCAGTGCTGTTTAATAGTAACAGAAACATGTTTTACATAATTTCGACGAAGTTGAAGCGATGTTTGATATACTTTGGTTTTACGTTTTCTATTTTATGTTTTGTTGAGAAAATTGAGTTTTCTAGCGCTGTGTGAAAAATCTGTATTTCTTTTCTTTGTTCTTACTACAACGTCTCTCTGTTTCACTTTACAAATCAACAATTTTCGAATAAAATCTGAAATAAACATTGGCAGTTTCAGTTTTGCTACAAATACTGTTTATCCTTAAGAAACAGACCGGAGGGTAATTATGTGGAACGAAAATTTTCCGTACGTTACTCGGTCCTTTATAAATCTTCACTCAATTTCTAACCTCTTCCGATTTTTAGGCGAATCTACTAAGACACTGATCCCATACTTGAACATGATCGCCATGAGGTACGCTCAGTAGAAATTCAGCACACCCAACGTACAGGTAACGCGGCTGCGACCTCAACTGGCCAAAGCAGCGAGGAAAACTACCGTTTTAACATTTATTTATGGTATTCTGAGGTAGCCTGTGGTAGTTTTATTACTCTTGATGGAACTCATGTTGGCTGACCTGAGAGTCATTTTCCTTACACGTGTGAACAGATTAGTGTGCAGCCATTGTATAGTCATGTAAGTATCAAAACTATACTCACATTTATTTATATATTACCTGTATTTTGATTTGGTCATGTTTGGAATGCAACGGAGGTTTATTACATGTGACGTGTGAAATACACTGAGGAGGCAAAGACTAGTAAACCTACCTAATATCATTCACGACCTCTGCGAGCATGCAGAAGTGCCGCAACACGACTCGACTAATGTCTGAAGTAATGCTGGAGGGAACTGACATCATGAATTCTGAAGGGCTCTCCATAAATTCATAAGAATACGAGAGGATGGAGAACTCTTCTGAACAGCACGTTGCAAGGCATCCCAGACATGCTCAATAATCTTCATGTCTGGAGAGTTTGGTGGCCAGCGGAAGTGTTTAAACTCAGAAGAACATTCCTGAAGCCACTATGTAGCAATTCTGGACGTGTGTCGCGTCGCATTGTCCTGCTGGAATTGATCAAGTCCGTCGGAATGCACAACGGACAGGAATGGATGCAGGTGATCAGACGGGATGCTTACGTACGTGTCTTACCTAGATGTATCAGGGGTCCTGTATCATTCCAACTGCACACGCGCCACACCATTACAGAGCCTTAGCCAGCTTGAACAGTTCCCTGCCTACATGCAGGGATCATGGATTAATGTGGTTGTCTCCATACCAGTAAACGTCCATCCTCTCTATACAATGTGAAACGAGACTCGTCCGACCAGGCGACATGTTTTCAGTCGTCAACAGTCCAATGTCGATGTTGACGGGCCAGGCGAGGCGTAAAGCTTTGTGTTGCGCAGTCATCAAGGGTATACGAGCGGGCCTTCGACTCTGAAAGCCCATATTGGTGATGTTTCGTTGAATGGGTCGTAGGATGACATTTTATGATAGCCCAACATTGAAATCTGCAACAGTTTGCGGAAGGGTTGCACTTCTGTCACGTTGAACGATTCTCTTCAGTCGTCATTGGTCTCGTTGTTGCAGGATCTTTTTTCGGGGGCAGCGATGTCAGAGATTTGATGTTTTACCGGATTCCTGATATTCATACGGAAATGCTGTGTCACATCACTCATGCGCCGACGATAACACCACGTTCAAACTCATTTAGTTATTGATAATCTGGCATTGTAGCAGCTGTAACCGATGAAACAAATGCGGCAGACACTTGTGGGTGTTTCCGACCGCCTCGCTGTATTCTGCCTGTTTACATGTCTCTGTATTTGAATACGTATGATTATATCAATTTCTTTGGCGCTTCAGTGTAATATTTGTCAAGGTAGCTTTTTGTTTGCTTACAGAAACATTAGGTACTGTATAGGGACACAATAAGAATGTGTGGGTGCATTTAATATATTACTGTGTGTAACTTTCTGAATTCCTTTTTGGGTTCCGTATCTCAGTCGGTGAAAACAGAATCCTTATAGGATCACTTTGTGCTCCTTCTGTCTGTCGTCTGTTTGTTCAAATGATAAAAACCTTTTTCTTAGGAAAGGGTAAACGTATCCAATTGAAATTTATGCCTCATTCTCAGGAATACGGTCCATTGGCGATGTAAAACATTGAAGCTTCTAAGTAAATGTAATCAAAGGATACTGCCATTTGTGTCACACATTTTAATGGTCGCAAGCCCACTCCTGATAGCCAATAGCGTACTTCCCGTTGACCTAGTCTCGTGAAATTTGGCAGGAAGCAAGGTTTCACAGAAAAAATAAAGGAAAACGTCAGAAAATTGTTAATTTGTGAGTATATATAAAAATATTTCTTTTGGTGTTTGTTACCTGACGTCAAACTTGAAATTAAAACAATCAGTAGATATGCATTAATGCTGACTAGTCTGCGAATGTTTCTTTCACATACAAATGGAAACGCAATAATCGCTCTTGGAGATGTGAAGATGGATAAGTACCGAAACAAGTCATATGAGTAACAAACTCATTCCTTGCCTGATGTTTGACTTTTAACATTACCACCCAGTTAGTCTGAATGGAGACTTACTGATTATTATAGTAATGGTCGCCTGCCACCTTCGTGACTTTATGTCACATTAATATTATTGAAAGTCAAACATTCTCGAAAATCTTGGAATCCGTGCGACCGATTTCTTGCCAGTATCAGAGTCAACAACACGCAAAAACAGTCGAGATTCTCTATGCCAGTAGTGGATGAACTGCCTATGTTTGCACGGAACCCTCAGTGTATGAGTCCTACTCGCAACTGGAGAATATTTATTAGAAATTCCTGTTCTAATTTAGCAATAATTTCATTATTTTTTTCCAGCATCACCTCCGGATACTGATGGTGGCATCTCCGATGCAGAAGCCTTGTCAAGTGAAGATCACTGTGATGTGACATTTACTCCACCTGTGAACAGCGTCAGACAAAGATTGTCGAGTGAATCTGAAGAGGATAGTGTTTCAAGTGTTTAAAAAGTGAACCATATTAGCAGAAGCGTACACCCCTGCCACCATACGGACGTTTATAAGCCTCTTCCTCCCACTCCACAAGTTCTTGCATTTCTGTGTCAAGTGAAAGGAATGGAATCTCATGCAGATTTCGTAAAATATATTCCTGAATCTATGTCTGACCTCATTTCCTCGTGTTCGAACCATTCGTAGGTTGTACATAAAGGAAAACCTCTAAATATAGCATGGCAAGAAATCCGAATATTTTTTGGTTTGTGTATTGCTGTGTCATACTTAGGATATCGCAGAATACATATGTACTGTACAGATGCCACCAGGGTACCAAAAATTGAAGTAGATATGTCGAAAAACTATTTATTTTCAGTGAGAAACTCGCTAAAAGTAGTTGTAGATGAAACTGTGGTGGCAGCAGTTTGGAAGACTCGTCTTCTGCTGTAGGCTGTTATGGGTGGCTGTCTTCAGAATCCAAGGAGAGAAAGTGTTTTGACTGACAAACAAATGACTCCTATTTTGGGGAACAAAAAAACTGAGGCAATATGTGAGAGGTGAACCAAACCCAATAAATTAGTTTGTGCCTCTCCATGTGGGTTGCCTTTCGATCTTTTGTATATCAGGGAGGTGACGTCTTGGTAGGAGGGCTATGACCATCTCGATATTAGTGGGAAAATGATAATGAGACTTGGCAGATCACTGCATCCAGGATTCAATGTTTCCATGGTCCGTTATTTTACTTCATAAGGGTTACCTGATGTCCTTCATGTAAAAGCATGTTGTCAAGGAAGAGGAACAATCCAAATAAGCCTTTTTCAGAAACAAGTGGACTCCTTGCAGCTGCTGAAATGAAAACGGGAAACCGTCGTCCTATTGACCAGTCTGTAGAGTGCGATAGGCAACTTACTGTTGTCAGATGGGTTGACAAGAATCCTGTCATCCTTGTATCATCTGCAGATAGCAAAACGCCCGCATCATAATGTGAAAGGTAGTCGAGGAAGAACTGTTCTTACATTAATATAACACTACCACACACCGTATCACAATAGAGTGCAAATATGCCTGGGATTGATTTGTTGGATAGAATTACTGCAGATTACCAATAACAAACAAAAACAAGAAAGTAGACACTAAAAATGGTATTGCATTTCTTTGATTTTGCATGTGACACAAGCTGAACAGAGTTCATGAAAGAAAGCACTGTACTAAAAAAGAGGAAAAATTATGAGTCAGACTATCGACGGTCAAAAACAGACATTTCCTAGTGGTTGCTGTTTTCATAAACAAATTACGATGAAGTAGTGTCTGAATCAGAAGACGAAGCTCTGAATCCCTAAAAGAAAACCAAGCCATTAGAATCCCACCCATCTAAACAGAATAAGAACAACAGGGATCCTTCACATGCCTGATATAGTAAGCGATGGAAACAGTCACTGTTCAGAACGCCTGGGAGCAAAAGTGTCAGGGCACGGGTCACGTGCACTAGTTGCAAAGTAAATCTGTGCTGAGTAGCAAATAGAAACTGTTTTAAAACGTATCACGAAATATAAATTATTTTAAAATATATTTTGTGGGTAAAAATAACATTGAAAATAAAAAAGTGTAGCTAACATTTGTCACTTATTTCTTTCACTATTAGGTTGGTGCATATGTTCGTAGCGTTTTTGTTTTGCATCTTGGTAATCCGGTTGCTATGTGTTTATTAATCGATTGTTTTTTTTTTTAAATTTGTAGTTCACTGTTGCTATTTGAGTTTAAATATTGTCATTTTCTCATTTGGAGATAGTTGTGGGGCTGTGGACACTAGAAAATGGAGCTAAAGTGGAGAAATTGGAAAATTTCCGACATGCCCTGTTTGATTTCAGTAGAGGGATGATAGCAGAGGAGGCAGCCAGAAAGATTTGAACCATCTATGGAGATAATTCCACTGGATAGAGCACGACAAGGAAATGGTTTTCTCGTTTTAAGAAGGATCATGTTGACGTTAGTGACTCTCCATGTTCCAGGAGACCTTCAGGCTTGGATGAAGATCGTTTAAATGTATTAAGCCACAGTCATCAACGTCAGTGTACTTGAGAATTGGCAGATGTGATGCACTGCGATCACTCTGCTATCTTGCGAAGTTTGAATGCTCAGGGGAGGTCCAAAAATGTGGAGTAAGGGTACCGCATGCTCTAAGGCAGAATCATAAAAGTCGGCGGGTGGTCATGTGTGCATCCTAGCTTGTTCGTCATCAATTGTTTTGTGAGCAACACCGATAATTCCTATCCTGTACCGTTACTGGTGACGGGAAATGATGTCTTTATACTAAAATAAGGAAAAGAAAGGAATGGTTGAATCCAAACAAAGCAGCAACTCACCTTACGAAGACATGCGCGCATCCACATAAGATAATGTTATGCATCTCGTCGAACAGCGAAGGTATGGCATACTGCGAATTGCTTCCCCGAGGAGCATCCATCGCTGCTGACATTTACTGCTAACAATCGAGATGGCTTGCCAACACAATTCAAGAACAATGACCAGCAAGAATGCGTGGAGTGTACTACTCTACGATAATGCCAGCCCACGATCTGACAGACTCGCAAAAAATACTGTACAGCGGTTGGATTGGGAAGTTTTTCAACATCCATCTTATCCACCTGATCTTGCACCCTCAGATTTTCAGCTTTTCTGCTCTCTCTCGAACAACCTTCAAGGAACTTTCTTTTCGGATGAAAATCTACTCCGAACATGGCTGGACGAGTTCTTCGCCTCAAAACCACGTGATTCTCACAGCAGCTGAATTGAAAAGTCGCCCGAGCATTGGCAGACAGTTTTAAATAATGAAGGAGAATATACTCGTAATAATGGTGGGTAAAGCCATGTACTTAAGCAACAATTCAATCATTTACACCAGAATACCTAATATGTCATATACGAACATTTCGATATTCCAAAACAATCTTTCAAGAATTTGGAAGAACTATTTTGAATGATGATGAATAGTCTGTAGTAAACATATGGAACTGACAAAATTAAGCAAAAGCCTAGTTTTAATTATGCTGGGTCCGAAGAGGATAATTAAACTACTTTCAGGTCAACTTTAGATATTACTCTTGCAGTTTCAGTTCTACACTGTGGTCTAGCTTGGTGGTCGAGTGGAAAACGAGACGTCGAGGGATCGAATCCTGGTCGAACAATGCAAACATTTTTACCTGTCTTAACCTCTAAATGACGTGAATATAAAGCAGGAACGATATGTGGTGCCCTTTCCCTGGTAGGATTAAAGTGATAGGTTAAAGGGGCACAAGTCACATTCAATTGAAAGAGTTTGCAAACTGGAGGCCGAACATCCCTCTTGAAAGAGTCCAAGCAATTCATAGTATAAGAATTTACTCGTACCGTTTTTTGCAACTCATCATACCGATTTCTACGAGACACGTTACTGTTGTACGATCAAATGTCAAATTTTCATAGGTAAGTGTCATTAAGCTATCCGATGTGGGGAAAAATTGTGCCGCTCTGTAATTTTCCACATCTATATCGAAATAACTGACTACAGATGACTGTGGACAATTTTTTATTAGAAAGTGTGGAAATGTGGTAACATATGTTGAACTGGTTAACACTCAATGACGTTGCAGTTGAGGATGCTATAGATAGGAAAAATCATACGGACGACGTATGTTGGCATATGTCGCAGTAGCATAGAGAAATTGATACAGGAAAAAGGAAATCGAAGGATAACGCTAAGCCTGGCTAAAAATTATGACTTGCTAACTAATATTATTGAACTCGAAAAAAGGGACTTATTGACTTAATATACCACTTAAAAACTGCGGTTCATTTGTCAAACTATGTAGCTCATATAAAATCTTCCATTTATTTTCTTTTTCAGTTATAATGTTCCCCAATGAATCGGGAAATTTACTAACTACCGAAAAAGTGATAATTTCTTTTTGAGAAGTAATTACGCTAGTGAAATGAGGCACTCACAAATTCATAATTGAAATGGTTCAAATGGCTCTGAGCACTATGGGACTTAACTTCTGAGGTCATCAGTCCCCTAGAACTTAGAACTACTTAAACCTAACTAACCTAAGGACATCACACACATCCATGCCCGAGGCAGGATTCGAACCTGCGACCGTAGCGGTCGTGCGGTTGCAGACTGTAGTGCCTAGAACCGCTCGGTCACCACGGCCGGCAAATTCGTAATTATTGTAACTTTTTTCTTGAGGATAATTGATACTTGGAAAACGAAATTTCTAAGGCAAAATACAAAGTTAAGAAGATGTAGCTGAAATGCACGTTTGCTTCAAAAACTATTTTTCCTTGTGTCATTTATCAGACGAACAGAAGTTTCCTATGCTTGTGTAAATTACGCAGAGTATAAATTTAAATAACTGTCGCTCAGATTCACCACTTTGTTTTAACATTCAAGTTGTAATGGAAAAGTCAGCTTTGGAACCTCCGCTCCGTTAATTCGTTCACTTGATGATATTTATGAGGGGTATTTGCTTTAATGCACGTAGTTGAGAAGTGGACACATACAAATATTTCCATTACCTTAGACACGAAAATCTGGTTAATGGCCTGTAGTGCAGAAAAACTGAATGGGGTGAGAATCATTTATAAGCGTAGCTCTTGACGCCCGCAGATGAGTTCTGATTGAACAAAAAAGAAACTCATCGTTTACACTCGCAAACTGCCTTGGGTACCTGATGTTTATGTAACCAACAATACACTCCTGTTACTCTGGATGCCGTCTTGCAGGCGGCATCCGTGTAGTACTCGGCACAGTAACAGCAATGTAAGAAAGTAACCTCGCATATTTGTCGACTTAGTAGAGGAAAATGCCTGGACTCACCCCCCCCCCCCCCCCTTAAAGTGGAACCCTGATCTCTTGCCTCTCAATTCCCATGAATTCCAGTGGGGTTAAATATATTTTTTTAACGTAGTTGCTGTTAAGCAATGGC
Organism: Schistocerca gregaria; assembly: GCF_023897955.1. Lineage (NCBI taxonomy): Eukaryota > Metazoa > Arthropoda > Insecta > Orthoptera > Acrididae > Schistocerca > Schistocerca gregaria. The sequence continues at coordinate 767,657,537 of NC_064921.1, forward strand.
GAATGATTTGAGAAAACTAGCCAACTAATTTCAGGTATAAAGGTTGTTAACAACCCTTGACCATGGTTTCTTCTGAAGAAGATAATTTTACAGTTGTTGAAACGATGGTCAATGATTGTTAATAAGTCTTTCTATCTGTTGGTTGGCTGATTTCCTCAATTCATTAATTTATATTCATCTTTGCTGAAAAGCAGTTGTGTTCAAAATTTTAAATTCTTGCCTGCTGTGGTAGTCAATGCTGCGTCTAAACACATGGACACTAACTTAAAAATGAGGAAAACAGGTACGCCACCTACCGAGGTTTCCTATTTCGCGCAGAACGACAACTTCGTCAGTCGCTGCATGGCACCAGCCACATACGGCTCCTTTCATTGTCCTGAAATCTAACGTATATTTCAATGTGAAAACTTTTGTGGCCATCCCGGCTCCAATAGGAATGCTTTTTTGCTTTATTGTTTCACTGACGATCAAGCATACTATGTACTTACCATGATCAACGGTTGTTAACAAGCTTTTATACCTGCAAATACTTGTGTGATTTTCTCAAATAATTCATTATATAGTGGTTTAGGCTTCGACTACTTTGTAGCGGAGCGGAGACGTCACCTACTTCATTAGTCGCTTGTCAGTTCGCCATTACATGTGTTGCAATGAAAACAGGTTTTATACTGTGCTATATTTTTCGATATTTCTCATCAATATTGGATGGTAAGCCTTCCATCTGTTTGCGTCCTTCTTTATTAAGGTTTAATGTTTGTGATTAAATCGATTTGTTTAGATGTTTGAGTAAAAATTTATTGAGTTAGTAAAATTTAGGCTATAGTACTGCAAACTGAACGCCCCGGTGTTGCTTAAACTGGTCGGTTATTTCTTCGTGTTTAAAGTCTGCTTATATTAGTAAAAACTTTTATTCTCTTGCAATGCACTTGAAGATTCCAAGAGGATAATAGAGAAGGTTGACCAAAGAAAATGGAGTAAAAACGAAACACTTTTGAGGCCATCCAGCATGGAGTGAAGTGCTCCTGAAGAAGCAGCAAAAGCGGAAAGAGGTATACCTACAATTTTTGATAAGGATCTTGAAAAAAATCTGTTTACTATTTCTTACTACGGAATTTTCTTTCATTGGGCTTACTCGTAATGCCTTTGGAAGGATGGTCGTACACTTCTAAGACAGAAATAACACTGAATATCTTTTCAAAGACGGAATTACTGAATAAAAGTAGGTTAGACATTTTTTAACGCCGTAAAGCAAAACTTCAGAAGAGAATTGTCAAGCCGTACTTCACAGTGTTTATTATGTTGATGAGAGTGACAACTGTGGTACGATCTACAGTAGCAAAAATAACTGGCTTTAAGAGAAAAAGTCAAATAGCTACCTTGACATCTGGAGACATGGGACCTTTAAAACGATCGTTGCTTTTGGGAATGCTAATGGCTCATTGGTGCCCTCGTTAGTAATTTCACCCAGAAAAAATAGGAGTGAATAGTTGGAAAGATTTTCCATCTTAAACAATCTTTGAAGAAGGCCGTTCAGATAGGATCCAGTGGTTTCGACACATCATCGAGTTTGCCAGTCCTATAAAGTAAACATATGTGCTGATCTTGGATGGCCATTTTAGCCAACACAGAATATTGTACTGAACGACTTGGCAAAATATAATGAAGTGTGGAAATCTCAAACGTTCTAAGTGCCATTTTTCGCAGAACGCGTTTGCATTGCTTTTGTGTTCTCTATACTCTGTGGCACGTTCCTAGGCTAGTTTCAAGTGTCAAGTCATGGGAAAAATATTTCAAACGTTTATTACTTTGTGTCACCTGGTCTTTGTGCCAAGCAGTGCTTACCAATGTAGTTCAAGGTGTATGGCTTAAGATGTCGTCCATTGTGCCCTGAGATAGTTTGAAGATATAACACTCACGTTTCTGGTGATTAGGCACAGCTTTTTGAGCTGCGGCAGAGATACCAGAATTTTGGAGGAACGGAGAAAGGCAATCAAGGCCTTCGTTCCGCAAGATTTCCACAAGACTGTTGACTCAGCTAAACCTATGAACGTACTCCATGCGAATCCAATGCATTCTTTGGTTTTAAAGATATTGTTGGAACACTAGTGTCAACGATGGTTTGTAAGTTCTCGAAGTGCAGTATGATCAAAGTGTCTTAGACTCATTGATCTCAAATTGTTATTAAAAATTCTTATCCTGAAATAGAAATATTGAAAATGTCGATGTCTTCAAAAAAGGAAAGACCGTGGCTGCTGAGTGGTATGCCGTACTTTAGACGAAGTATCAGCCGTATTTATCAGCTGCAAAACAGAAATAAGGTGGCGATGTTGCCATTTTTCCGTCAACAGCACAGGGAATGCTACGGGAAACTTTGAAATATCTGATCGCAAGAATTGAGTTGTGTAAGAAACAGAAGTTAATATGTGACAAATTTCTCCTAGAATTTAATTTCGTTATTCTCTTGCCAAAATTCTGAAGATATAATAAATAATTTGTGTTGGCTACGGTTATATTAATTAAAACATAACTGCTGTGTGTCTGTATTTGTTTATCATAAGTAAAATTATTGCTTCAGTATTGATGACACTAAAAAAAACTTTCTTACTGGTACTTCGAACCAGTTAATTCTCTGTCAAGGCACTTAGAAAGTTCTTAATAAACTATTTACTTTTTAACTTGTCTCATTACTTTTAGCAGTGATGAGGTGATGAGCATAATCGTGTGGTACAGGAATATCTCCTCAATTTTTTGTACACAAATAAGTTACGTTAAAAAAAAGATACATCGTGTTTTGATTCTCCTGACAAATATAAGATTTGAAGCTTAGAACGTTTGCGGTTTCCACTTTTCTAATCATGTCCCAATTTTGTCCTGAAACTTCTCTCTCGCGATATACGTTATGACTCGTTAACTGGAACAGCAGGACGTGATGCAACTCTAACGTTTTGGAATGTGCCGACGTTGAACACTGACCTTACGAATGTGTCTTTACGCAGTCACCTAATCGCAGTTCTCATACCAAATACAGACGACGTAATAATGAAGAAAAAAGCTCCTTCATTTCTTTTCGTCTCAGTTTATTGAATTCAGAACGATGAAGAACTTATGTGAAGTGTAATTGAACGTTTTTAAATCGATAAATTTTAGTTCCAGAGCTCATTCAGTAAATAGATACCCAATAGGCATAACTGTCGAACTCCAATTTATTGTCACTACCTTAGGTAACAGATCGTGGTCGTAAACCAACAGTTATTCGCTTAAGCTGTTGCCCTTAATCGGAAACCTGTTCCGCATGTATCGTTAGTTGCAGTAAAGAACATTCGAATAAAGACACACAGGAGTATGTAGTGGCTACCGTATGAGTAGCTGCTGCTTGCTTGTGTGTATGCGTAGCACTGAAACGAATTAAACACATGTATTGAGCATTTGTTGCTGTGACCATCGGTCGCTATATCTATGTCTGTTACTGTAGCTCAAAACCGAGCGCGTGATCACAAGCAATTTGCGTCGGCTTTCAAACTACGCACTGTATTTATAGCGATAACCTTTTTGTCCGATGTTTCCTTTCCCAAACTTATTCTATCTCGCTGATATGATATTTAATCATTATTTCTTTTATGTTTCTACATGTTTGCGCAAACTATAACATTTCTTCGTATAAAAAATCATGCATTCGCTGCTCACTTTAAGCTTACCGCCCCGTTAAGATACCTGTATCGTACATTTGAAGCTAACGTTTTGATTAAACGATTACATCGAAAAAAAAAATTCCATTGATTTTCATGATACATGTGACCGAGATACATACACGGTGACTGTGACACGTTACCTTCAGACATTTCGGACTGAATTCTGATGGTCAGTGCTTAGAAAACGAAACAGGTCATCTTTGTCATCATCAAGATAACTTAATTTTGTCCAATTACAGTGTTTCAGAGTTGTTTCCGTGACTGTATTACTTTCGTAAAGAAAAAAGAAAAAGGAAATACAGGTGATTGATCACTTTACATCATATTTTGAAATTAAGGTTGAATCTGAAAGCAGCAGAAGGAACTTTCACACACGCTACAAAGGGCACAGTAACGTTCTCATGCACCAGCACTTTGATAAATCTTTAGTATCTAACCATATGGACCTGTACAGACACTAAATGACAATCACAGGTATCAGGAAGTACTTTTCATACACGCTACAAAGAGCATACTGATCGTTTCAGACTCAAGCTCTTTGATACATTCTTGATAGCCAACTACACTGCGCAAGGAAATTAAATGATCAGTTTTTGGAAACCTCTTAACTGTCTCCTATTGCAAGGCATATGTTTGAAATTTGGCTCAAAGGTGTCGACAACCTTCCTCTGTAACACTGGCAATGTATGGCGCTATGTGACGTCACCTTCAGGTTCGGTGACGCTTCAAACAATAAGATGTCGACACATGCGAAAAACGTCGCAGCTCAGAAATTCGTGTCAGCTATAAAGTGGGTTAATGATGTCACACCCAGTTGTGCTCAACGCCACCTTGGATGTGTTACACGACGGGATGGAAGTCGCACCCACCTTTACCCACATTTCATTCTTTTTCTGACGACTCTCTGACGGAGGTAAGAACCGCGACACGCAGCGTTAAAATCACGCGGTTTCCTTAGGGGCGGCAGATCTAAAATATTTTAGACGCATCGCCGCTCAGAATCAATACGGAAAGGCCTCGCGAGATGGCATAAAGAGCGTCAATAAAGAAACTTCTTCCCTTGGTGCGTTGATTCCCACACATTTCGCTTGCGGAAACGACATTCGCCGTTCTATGAACAACAGGACGACTTTCTTGACAAGTTTGGCAATACTGTCATTTTCTGGACAGTAAAACACTACTCTACGGACATTGGTGGGCTGCAACTACACTGAACTAATCATACCTCTTTGGAGCGTAGCATGACAACCTTTGCTGTGCGATACAGGGTGGAACAACGTGGGACAGTTCTAGCAATTCGACGAAATCTGAATCTTCCGAAGCAGAACGTATTGTTATGGTTTTTCATCCCTCCTCTTTCACGCCCTCCTGTGTTGTAATCACGAGAATATTCGGCATCGACACATGCGTGAATAAAATGACAAAGTGTCGCCCTAAAACCACCCAGTTCTGCAATAACATCGGTGCTATCCACGTACCTTTGTGAAGCACGTTAAAAATATGCCTATCAGATATTTCGACACCAATTCAGCCGCGACGATTCTCTAGCGCCTGAGGGCTAGGCAACTCCTTCCAGACGCTTTCGCTGAGTTTGCCCACCTTCAGGCGCTAGACCAGACGCAAGGCTGAGTTGGTGTCGATGAGTCTGACAGGTACATTTTTAACAGACCCAACGAAGGTGCTTGGGCGGCACCGAAGGTGTTGCTAAACTGAGTAGTCTTAGGACACCTTGTCATTTCATGCGGCCAAGTGCCAATGTCGAAATCTCCCCTGATCACAGGAGTGTGCGAAAAAGGAGGGTTGAAGTATCATAAAAACTTGTAACTGCTTCCGATCATGTCCATATTTCGTCGAATGGTTTTGAATGGTCACTAGTGGTTCCGCCCAGAGTAATACAGTAAAAATCTCTGTTGCCCCATATCATAAAGGTATGAGATCACGCTCAGTGTTGTTCCCACCCTGCAATGTAAGCTATTTTTTTCGTAAATAAACAAGTATTTTGTAGTTGAAACTGTTTCATAATGTAAGACCACGTCTGATTACGGCATAAATAATTGTTTTCTAAATTATCGATATATATATATATATATATATATATATATATATATATATATCATAACATTTTTGTATCATGTTAGAAATATAATATATCTTTATTCTCTTAACAGGACCAGTAGTAACTTGAATTTCAAAATACGACGAAAAACAGATAAGGCACCTGCTGATGAGTTCCTAAGTCTCCATGTGCATCGCGTACTGAAATAAACTCACGATGTGTGATTGAAAGCGGTTTGTTTCCTTTTGTCTGAAGTCAACATAATCAGAATAAAAGTGTGTCAGAGTAAATTGGATCGCGCACTTCAAGTGACAGTCACAAGTCTCATTTATTACTCACATGAAACTTACCGAACTCAATACCCTGTGCACGCAGTGCACACAATACTAATCCCAGCACTAACGACCTACACATCAATGGACGTAAGACTCTACTGCTAATCCGTTGCAAAGGGCTGAAATGGCTCTGAGCACTGTGGGACTTAACATCTGAGGTCATCAGTCCCCTAGAACCTTACTAACCTTAGGACATCACACACATCCATGCCCGAGATAGGATTCGAACCTTCGACCGTAGCGGTCGCGCGGTTCTTGACTGAAGCTCCTTGAACCGCTAGGCCACCACGGCCGACGCTAATCCCTTTCTCGGGTTACATAAGAATCGGTGGTTTCCAGAGGTCAGTGCCAGTTAAAGGCCGAAACGACACAAGCCAGTGATTGAGGCGCCAAGGTGAGTGCGTGGCTAGAGACGCCATGATTCAAAGACTTCTATACGAGGCGTTGAACACTTAGTAGCGGTCGCTTGGGGCACAAAGATGAGAAGAATGACAAGGCCGCTCAAATGCAGGATTTGTAAATAGTGCGCGCGGCACAGTTAGCAATGAAAACTGACACGGGCGACAGTTCGTGCTAGAGAAGAGAGCGGTGGGACGGGGTGGGTGGGGTGGGAGTCGGGGAGGGGGGAGAGAACAAATGGAAAGCCACTTGAGTGCAAAAATGTTCTCGTATCGGCTCTGCCAAAGGTGGTGGCTGGTAGAACACATTCATCTGCTCTTTTAGACTAAGGGAAAGAGGGAAAGAGTGTGTTTAACGTCCCATCAACGACAAACTCATTGAAGCACAGTTTCGGATCAGACGACTGGGTGGGAATTCAACCGGCAGTGTTTCCCTTACATGGATTTGTGAACCACAGAAAAACTAAATATGGGTGACTGGACACCAGAGCTCTCAGAAGAGTCAGCATCAAAACGGGTAAGACCTCTTACTTCATTAATTTAATGTACGTGTGTATCTGTAACTGTTCATTTAACTGTTTTTATCTTCTCTCAACTGGCTTTGAAAGGTGACACAATAATTTTACCGTATTTTTCTTGTTAGATCATGTTACAAATTTTTCTACCGGTTAAAATAAAATTAATTTATTTCCTGCCCTCGAAACTCGTTAGGAACCAGCGAATCAGTCTCTCTGTCGAGGGTGTTTTTTTTTTTTTTTTAATAGGACAAATACACTGAAGAACCAAAGGAACTGGTACTCCCGCCCAATATCGTGTAGGTCTCCGCAAGCACGCAGAAGTGCGGCAACACTTCAACTATAGTCTGAAGAAGTGCTGGATGGAACTGACACTATGAATCCTGCAAGGCTGTTCACAAATCAATAAGAGTACGAGGGGGTGGAGATCTCTTCTGAACAGCAAGTTGCAAGAAATCCCAGATATGCCTAATAAAGTTCATGTCTGGAGAGTTTGGTGCCCAGCGGAAGTATATAAACTAAAAAAAGTGTTCCTGGAGCCACTCTGTAGTAATTCTTGACGTCTGGGGTGTCGCATTGTTCTGCTGGAATTGCAAAAATCCGTTGATTGCACAACGAAAGAACGGATGCAGGTGATCAGACTGGATGCTTACGTACGTGGTCCCGTATCACTCCACCTGCACACGCCCCACACCATTACAGAGCCTCCAACAGCCTGAAAAGTCCCCTGCTGACATGCAGGTCCATGGATTCATGAGGTTGTCTCCATACCCGTACACGTCTATCCGCTCGATACAATTTGTAACGAGACTCGTCCGACCAGGCAACGTGTGTCCAGTCATCAAGACCCCAATGTCGGTGTTGACGGGCCCATGCGACGAGTAAAATTTCGTGTCGTGCAGTCATCAAGGGTACACGAGCGGATCAAGGGTACACGAGTGGGCCTTCGGCTCCGAAAGCCCATGTCATGATGTTTCGTTGAATAGTTCCCACGCTGACGTTGACAAACCAGCATTGAAATCTACAGCAATTTGTGGAAGAGTTGCACTCCAGTCACGCTGAACGATTCTCTTCAGTTATCGTTGTCCCCGTCTTTGCAGAATCTATTTTCGGCCTCAGCGATGTCGGAGATTTGTTGTTTTACCGGATTCCTGGTATTCATGTACACTCGTGAAATTGTCTGACGGGAAAATCCCCACTCCATCGCTACCTCCGAAATCCTGTGCCCCGCCGACTGTAACACCACGCTGAAATTCACTTAAATCTTCATAACCTGCCATTGTAGCAGCAGTAACCGATCTACCAACTACGCCATATACTTGTTGTCTTATATAGGCGTTGCCGTGGTCTGCCTGTTTTCATATCTCTGTATCTGAATACGCATGCCTATAACAGTCTTTTTGGTGCTTCAGTGTAAATATCTCGAAAACGTGGCATCGTATGAAAAAAATGGTCGACCAAGGGACTCAAATAAATCAAGCACCCTAATGGTGAGAGGTAAAGGACTCCCGAAAATTGAGCATCCCAATGGTAACAGAAAACGATTGCATCCACTTTCTACATCTACATCCATACTCCGCAAGCCACCTGACGGTGGGTGGCGGATTGTTATTCCTGAATCAGGCTAAACGTAGTTTCTAACCAGACACTGAAAGGGATGACCATGTGATACTGTACCATCAAATTTGAAATACCAAAGTGTATTCAGAACATAAATATCAACCGTCAGAAGATAAAGCTTTACGTTTACATCGTAAATGAAATGTAAAATCAAGTACGTCTGTTCTTAATAGCAAAACAAGGCACACTTGATGTTCGTCGGTTACAACATCATTCACCACGAATGGAAAACCATGGATTGAGTAAACGGTACGTATTTTTTTGGCTTAGATTCCGAATATGCAATTAAAATAGGGGGATCCCATTTGAAAATGCGAAGTTGACCCCGCCCACGCGGGAAGTGTGGTTAGGAGGTGGGAAGTTGTAACACAGACAGAAGTCTCCTTTACTAATATTAACTTTTCACCTAGAACACTTTCTTTCGTTTAATGCGTTGTTTTCGAAATATTTGGTTGCTTCAAGTCAAAACAAAAACCGCCTATATTTATAAAATCATTTTATGTATGTATGTATTTGAGTATGTACACTCCACATCTCTGCCTAAACTACTAGATCGGTTTCAGCCGAACGTAGTACATGCATCACTGTCTGGAAGGAAGCATTGTGGGGCTGGGAGGTGCGGGTGAAAAGAGTTGACATGAAAATATTACTCAGAAATACCCGAAGAAATGTCAGTCAAATTTTGTGTAAACATGGTTTTTTGTTTATATATAAATTCTGTGAGTGGTTAAAGGGAGGGGGGAGTTTGGGACAGTTACAAATATTTGGAAACTACCTGTTGCTATGAATTGGCTCTATTTATTTGACTGCATGTACAGATAAATTATGTACATAATTGTACGTTTCACTAAATATATGTGAAACATATACGAAATTTGCGTACCTCTACATCTGTGGCCATCTGCGACTACTAATAGACTGAAAATAAAAACTTCGAAAACATTAATAATATTGTATAAAAAAACACATCCAAAAAGTTTTGCTTCTCCCCGGTGCCCAAACTCCTGAAGTTAGGCGTTGACTGTGGATACTGTATCACATACAGAGTCCCTTTGACTGTCACAGGTGTCACTAAAACCGTCCAAAGATGTAAACAACCATGCAAGAGCAGCGCCTATGAGACGGAGGGGGTCTGAGAGCCGATCAATTCCAGTCACTCCACCAGGAAGGCGGTACACGGCTCATGTCTGTAGTTCAGCCATCCTTAGACGGTCAATACCGCGGTTCGATCGCGTCCACATTGTTACTTTCTGCCTAGAAGGGCTCTCAACAAGGAAAGGGTCCAGGCGTCTATGAGTGAACCAAAGATATGTTGTTCGGACATGGAGGAGATATAGAGAGACAGGAACTGTCGACGACATGTCTCGCTCAGACCGCCCAACGGCTGCTACTGCATTGGATTATGGCTCAGAGGAACCCTGACAGCAATGCCACCATGATGAATAATGCTTTTCGTACAGCCAGAGGACGCCGTGTTACGACCCAAACTGTGCGCAATAGGCTGCATGATGCGCAACTTCACTCCCGCCATCCATGACGAGGTCCATCTTTGCAACCACGACACCATGCAGCGCGTACAACAACATGCCGAATGGACCGCTCAGGACTGGCATCTCGTTCTCTTCGTCGATGAGTGTCGCATATACCTTCAACCAGACAATCGTCCGAGACTTCTTTGGAGGCAACCCGGTTAGGTTTAACGTCTTAAACACACTTGTGCAGCAAAGTGGAGGTTCCCTGCTGTTTTCGGGTGGCGTTGTGTGGGCCCCACGTACGCCGCTGGTGGTAACGACTGTATGATACGTGAATACCATCCTCTGACTGATAGTGCAACCATCTCAGCAGCATACTGGTGAGCCATTCGTCTTCATGGATGACAATTCTCACGCACATCGTGCACATCTTGTGAATGACTTCCTTCTGGATAATCACATCGCTCGACTAGAGTGACCAGCATGTTCTGCAGTCATGAACCCTGTCGAACATGCCTTGGATTAATTGAAAAGGGCTCTTTATGGACGACGTGACCCACCAACCCCTTTGAGGGATGTACGCCGAATCGCCGTTGAGGAGTGGTACAATCTGGACCAACAGTGCCTTGGTGAACTTGTGGATAGTATGCTACGATGAATACAGGCACGCATCAATGGAAAAGGACGTACTTCTGGGTATTAGAGGTACCGGAACAGGTATAGGTTCCGAAACTCTCGGAACCGAGGTGACGAAAAACGTTTTTTGATGTGTGTAATTTTAGGCTTAAATCCCAGAGAGGATACTCCTTCTTTCACCACAGGACGCCTTACTGATAGATTCTCATCAGTCAGGCAGAGGGTAGCTATTTATACCTACGCAAGTATGTTACGCAGTTCTGACAAAAGGTATGTGACTGGTCTGCTGGAGGATATTTCTAGGACGTACATGACATGGAAATTCACCAGGTAAAAGTAATTAACGTAGGGTTCGAAAATTTGGAAATATATTTGTTTAGGTAACACATTAAAGTGATTAATAATGCAAGACAACAGGTTAATGTAAGCACGAGAGAAGCCACTGCAAATTTGAATGCTGGTTCATTGATAACCGATGTAACCAGCAGACTGTTGAATACAAGGATGCAAACGTGCATGCATTGAGTTTACTGATGTCGGATGTCAATTTTTGGAATGGAGTTCCATGCCTGTTGCACTCGGTCGCTCAATACTGGAACGGTTAATGCTGTTTTTGGAAGACGCTGGAGTTGTCGTCCGATTATGGCCCATATGTACTCTACTGGAGATAAATGTGGTGATCGAGCAGGCCAAGGGATATGTCGATACTCTGTGGAGTATGTTGGGTTAAGACACCGGTGTGTGAGCTACCGTTATCCTGCACCTGGAATGCTGTTAATGAATGCCAGCACGAGAGGACGAATCAACAGACTGACATACAGATTTGAAGTCAGTGTGCATGGGATGATCACTAGAGTGCTCCTGCTGTCATACGAAAGCATGCAGACAGGTTGGTTGCAGGCCCTCAGATGGCTTTTTTCTAACCAACACTCGGCACCGAGGCAGAACCAGATTTCATCAGAAAACACAGCAGACCTCCACTATCCCCTTCAATGAGTTCTCGCTTGACACAAACTGAAGTGAGAAATGGCGCTGATTTTGGGGACGGTGGAATGGACAATACTGTGTGTCTGGTTCGGAGCAGTCTTTGAGGTAAGCGATTTGTAACAGTTCGTTGTGTCATAGTGGTGACAATTGCTTCTTAAATTGCTGCTGCAGATGAAGTACGATGCGCTAGGGCCAAGCGCCGAACACGATGCTTCTCCCTTTCGGCAGTGCCACGTGACCATCCGGAGAACGGTCTTCTTGCGAGCGTACACTTTCGTGATCACCTCTGCCACCAGTCACATTCCTGGCAAGCCTTTAGGCAATATCGCAGAAGGAATATTCAGATAATTGTAGCTCTATCACACGGCCTCGTTCACAATCGGTGAGATGATGATAATGGCGCCTTTGTCGCCTTAAAGGCATTCTTGACAAACATCAAATCACCCCGTAAATTCTCAAAGATAACTAATGCTCACGCCCGTAAAAGCGTGTGCTTAAAGTAAACGTGATTTGCACCCTCATAGTGGCGCTACTACCGGCACTCGTATGCGACGAGGGCGAAATTTGGATAGATTGCAACTTTCAGGTGTAGAAACGTGCCTGTCAACTTTCGTTTATGTCGCACAAGTCCTTCTTGGTGTTGTGATTTTTTTATAGGCAGCGTAATTTTTAAAATATTTTGAAATTACTGGACTATTTATAATGACGAATGGGCCAACAACTCTAACAGAATATATTGTGTTTGCAGTAGTTTCTTTCGTAAACGGAGAAAATTTACGACAGGTTGCGGGACTCCATGCTGCCCCTTGGCTTTACACATGCCTGATCTGGTAGTTGTAATTACTGCAGCAGATCACCCTCAGCAGCCAGTGCCCATTAATAAAGTTATGCAAAGGAATTTAATTAACGCTGTCTGGTATAAGGGGCACTGTACTCTGAGTAGTGTTTCCAGAATTTTCTATTACACCTTTCTGTGGCATGCCTTTTACTGATTGTGAAAGTAAAATCACAGAGAACGACAGAGTTAGAATTTATTTCACCTAAAATGTATTAATCTTACAAGATTTGAACATCCTTTATTCATAATCTCACTGTCAATAGTACATAGCTCGTCACATTACCCAGTTGTGTGATAGTTTCGGAGATGTACGAAGATGTCTGTGTGGTTATGACGATTCATTATCATAATTTAAGAGTCACGTAGTCGTATGCTAGATACGATTTCCATGTGTACTGATTGCAAGGCGTGAAATTGACAGTGAATGAAGAAAAATATCCTATTTGGGAAAAGCCACTAGGGTAGTGGTTACCATTTGTTGAAACTTCCGGGCTGAGAGGCCGTGATCGATTTGTAAGACTTCCTCTCCCTGACGTTTTGTTGCCACTGCTGGCAGGCTCTTCCGAGATGAGTCACCGTCTGGCCGCCAGGCCGTGGGGGTCTCGTTTATATAGAGCGCATAGAGGGCACCACCATACGTCACATGGGGCCGACTGTAAGTCTGTCTCTGACTAACGTCATTATTCTCGATTGAAGCTAATCGATTGTCACATCGATGGTGCAAAGTCGACCGCCATATCCTGCCTCACATTAAGCTTTCCTTTTTTCTATTAAGATTATGTGGCGTTTCTGAATCTCTATAACTTCCCTATACACACGTGCATAGTAATGCGATGTCCTGGCTAGCAAGCTACTGTAACTAAATTTTATTTCATTATCACTGTCTTTAAAAACATGTTCGCTACAGCTGAGTTGTCGGTATGTCCTAGTTGTTGTTGTTGTCTTCAGTCCTGAGACGGGTTTAATGCAGCTCTCCATGCTACTCTATCCTGTGCAAGCTTCTTCATCTCCCAGTACCTACTGCAACCTACATCCTTCTGAATCTGCTTAGTGTATTCATCTCTTGGTCTCCCTCTACGATTTTTACCCTCCACGCTGCCCTCCAATGCTAAATTTGTGCCTCAAAACATGTCCTACCAACCGATCCCTTCTTCTAGTCAGGTTGTGCCACAAACTTCTCCTCTTCCCAATGCTATTCAATACCTCCTCATTAGTTACGTGATCTATCCACCTTATCTTCAGCATTCTTCTGTAGCACCACATTTCGAAAACTTCTATTCTCTTCTTGTCCAAACTAGTTATCGTCCATGTTTCACTTCCATACATGGCTACACTCCAAACAAATACTTTCAGAAACGACTTCCTAATACATAAATCTATATTCGATATTAACAAATTGACTTCCGGACACTGGATGTTAACAAATTTCTCTTCTTCAGAAACGCTTTCCTTGCCATTGCCAGTCTACATTTTATATCCTCTCTACTTCGACCATCATCAGTTATTTTACTTCCTAAATAGCAAAGCTCCTTTACTACTTTAAGTGTCTCATTTCCTAATCTAATTCCCTCATCATCACCCAATTTAATTTGACTACATTCCATTATCCTCATTTTGCTTTTGTTGATGTTCATCTTATATCCTCCTTTCAAGACACTGTCCATTCCGTTCAACTGCTCTTCCAAGTCCTTTGCCTTCTCTGACAGAATTACAATGTCATCGGCGAACCTCAAAGTTTTTACTTCGTCTCCATGAATTTTAATATCTACTCAAAATTTTTCTTTTGTTTCCTTTACTGCTTGCTCAATATACAGATTGAATAACATCGGGGAGAGGCTACAACCCTGTCTCACTCCTTTCCCAACCACTGCTTCCCTTTCATGTCCCTCGACTCTTATGACTGCCATCTGGATTCTGTACAAATTGTAAATAGCCTTTCGCTCCCTGTATTTTACCCCTGCTGCCTTCAGAATTTGAAAGAGAATATTCCAGTCAACATTGTCAAAAGCTTTCTCTAAGTCTAGAAATGCTAGAAACGTAGGTTTGCCTTTTCTTAATCTTTCTTCTAAGATAAGTCGTAAGGTCAGTATTGCCTCACGTGTTCCAACATTTCTACGGAATCCAAACTGATCCTCCCCGAGGTCCGCATCTACCAGTTTTTCCATTCGTCTGTAAATAATTCGCGTTAGTATTTTGCAGCTGTGACTTATTAAACTGATAGTTCGGTAATTTTCACATCTGTCAGCACCTGCCTTCTTTGGGATTGTAATTATTATATTCTTCTTGAAGTCTGAGGGTATTTCGCCTGTTTTATACATCTTGCTCACCAGCTGGTATAGTTTTGTCATGACTGGCTCTCCCAAGGCCGTCAGTAGTTCTAATGGAATGTTGTCTACTCCCAGGGCCGTGTTTCGACTCAGGTATTTCAGTGCTCTGTCAAACTCTTCACGCAGTATCTTATCTCCCATTTCGTCTTCATCTATATCTTCTTCCATTTCCATAATATTGTCATCAACTACATCGCCCTTGTATAAACCTTCTATATACTCCTTCCTCCTTTCTGCCTTCCCTTCTTTGCTTAGAACTGGGTTACCATCTGAGCTCTTGATATTCATACACGGGGTTCTCTTCTCTCCAAAGATATCTTTAATTTTCCTGTAGGCAGTATCTATCTTACCCCTAGTGAAATAAGCTTCTACATCCTTACATTTGTCCTCTAGCCATGCCTGCTTAGCCATTTTGCACTTCCTGTCGATCTCATTTTTGAGACATCTGTATTCCTTTTTGCTTGCTTCATTTACTGCATGTTTATATTTTCTCTTTTCATCAATTAAATTCAATACTTCTTCTGTTACCCAAGGATTTCTAGCAGCCCTCGTCTTTTTACCTACTTTATCCTCTGCTGCCTACACTACTTCAGCCCTCAGAGCTACCCATTCTTCTTCTATTGTGTTTCTTTCCACCATTCCTGTCAATTGGTCCCTTATGCTCTCCTTGAAACTCTGTACAACCTCTGGTTCTTTCAGTTTATCCAGATCCCATGTCCTTAAATTCCCACATTTTTGCAGTTTCTACAGTTTTAACCTACAGGCCATAACCAATAGATTGTGGTTAGAGTCCACATCTGCCCTGGAAATGTCCTACAATTTAAAATCTGATTCCTAAATCTCTGTCTTACCATTATATAATCTATCTGATAGCTTTTAGTATCTCCACGATTCTTCCATGTATACAACCTTCTTTTATGATTCTTAAACCAGTTTTAGCTATGATTATGTTATGCTCTGTGCAAAATTCTACCAGACGGCTTCCTTTTTCATTTCTTAACCCCACTCCATAATCACCTAATATGTTTCCATTTCTCCCTTTTCCTACTGACGAATTCCAGTCACCGACGAGTATTAAATTTTCGTCTCCCTTCGCTACCTGAATAATTTCTTTTATCACACCATACATTTCATCAATTTCTTCATCATCTGCAGAGGTAGTTGGCATATAAACTTGTACTACTGTAGTAGGTGTGGGCTTTGTGTCTATCTTGGCCACAATAATGCGTTCACTATGCTGTTTGTAGTATCTTACCCGCACTCCTATTTTTTTATTCATTATTAAACCTACTCCTGCATTACCCCTATTTGATTTTGTATTTATAACCCTGTATTCACCTGACCAAAAGTCTTGTTCCTCCTGCCACCGAACTTCACTAATTCCCACTATATCTAACTTTAACCTATCCATTTCATCTTGCAAATAAACTCACAGATCTTATTAGCTCTGTCCATCAACGTTTTAATGCCTTTCCATGACATCCTAAACCATATGTAGGTCGGTAAACAAGATAAGTGAAAGCCCTAACTGATAGTATCACATTGCATCACAATGTGGTTCATCATTTGGATAACTACAACACAAATCCAACCATGATAGCTCAGTATCTATATCAGACTAAGAGTAAAAGCTGTCTCTGATCTGCCGGTTTCGTTTTACGGCCCAACGGTACAGAAGGCTTATATCAAAAAGTTATGAACAGTATGGAAGTTGGAGATCTGAGCGTTTTCAGAACGAATACACCGGTGGCCGTCAAAAACCCACTAACATGAAGGGGGCATACAACAGCCATGAAAATGAGATGATGTGTAGAGGAAAGGTACAAGCTTTGAGGGGTGGTAGTGATACTGAAAGAAAAGTTTCATACGGTCTTATGCCGTATTATGAATGGTTTCTTAGATAGAAGACACTTAATATACTTTTTTAAGTTTTTCTTAGATAACTCGAAAATTGTACCCTCTAGTATAAACATGTTGCAGCTCAAAATTAAACTGCATTAAATTTTGTTCTCAAAAGGCCGTATTCACTTTTTTCTATAGGACTAAAAGTTTGGGAGAAAAGAGACCGAGAATATTGAAAATCTCACGCGTCGCGCATGCGCTTAGCTTAGATAGTGTGTCTAAATCAATTTGTGATGACTGCCCGACTTGATGGACCATACATGTCCTGTATCAAATTGTTCGTCTCAGCCTCCTCTACACAACTGTGGCATGTTGTGAACAATGACAATGTTTGAATAACATAGAAAATAAATAACATTGTACATTAAATGTGTTCTATCTTGGAAACCATTAGGAATACGGCGTATGTCCACACGAAGTGTTTTGTTTAGAATCACTAATACTATCACTGTGCACAGCACGTTCCGTTTCTCCTGGATCACCGTACATGTATGTTCTGTACGTAAGGAAAGACTGCTCGATGGTATCATATACACTCCTGGAAATGGAAAAAAGAGCACATTGACACCGGTGTGTCAGACCCACCATACTTGCTCCGGACACTGCGAGCGGGCTGTACAAGCAATGATCACACGCACGGCACAGCGGACACATCAGGAACCGCGGTGTTGGCCGTCGAATGGCGCTAGCTGCGCAGCATTTGTGCACCGCCGCCGTCAGTGTCAGCCAGTTTGCCGTGGCATACGGAGCTCCATCGCAGTCTTTAACACTGGTAGCATGCCGCGACAGCGTGGACGTGAACCGTATGTGCAGTTGACGGACTTTGAGCGAGGGCGTATAGTGGGCATGCGGGAGGCCGGGTGGACGTACCGCCGAATTGCTCAACACGTGGGGCGTGAGGTCTCCACAGTACATCGATGTTGTCGCCAGTGGTCGGCGGAAGGTGCACGTGCCCGTCGACCTGGGACCGGACCGCAGCGACGCACGGATGCAGGCCAATACCGTAGGATCCTACACAGTGCCGTAGAGGACTGCACCGACACTTCCCAGCAAATTAGGGACACTGTTGCTCCTGGGGTATCGGCGAGGACAATTCGCAACCGTCTCCATGAAGCTGGGCTACGGTCCCGCACACCGTTAGGCCGTCTTCCGCTCACGCCCCAACATCGTGCAGCCCGCCTCCACTGGTGTCGCGACAGGCGTGAATGGAGGGACGAATGGAGACGTGTCGTCTTCAGCGATGAGA
Organism: Schistocerca gregaria; assembly: GCF_023897955.1. Taxonomy (NCBI): domain Eukaryota; kingdom Metazoa; phylum Arthropoda; class Insecta; order Orthoptera; family Acrididae; genus Schistocerca; species Schistocerca gregaria. The sequence goes on from NC_064921.1 coordinate 767,675,558, forward strand.
GTGCTTCTGCCTTGGTGCCAATGATGGTCGTATGCGTGTTTGGCGCCGTGCAGGTGAGCGCCACAATCAGGACTGCATACGACCGAGGCACACAGGGCCAACACCCGGCATCATGGTGTCGGGAGCGATCTCCTACACTGGCCGTATACCTCTGGTGATCGTCGAGGGGACACTGAATAGTGCACGGTACATCCAAACCGTCATCGAACCCATCGTTCTACCATTCCTAGACCGGCAAGGGAACTTGCTGTTCCAACAAGACAATGCACGTCCGCAAGTATCCCGTGCCACCCAACGTGCCCTAGAAGGTGTAAGTCAACTACCCTGGCCAGCAAGATCTCCGGATCTGTCCCCCATTGAGCATGTTTGGGACTGGATGAAGCTTCGTCTCACGCGGTCTGCACGTCCAGCACGAACGCTGGTCCAACTGAGGCGCCAGGTGGAAATGGCATGGCAAGCCGTTCCACAGGACTACATCCAGCATCTCTACGATCGTCTCCATGGGAGAATAGCAGCCTGCATTGCTGCGAAAGGTGGATATACACTGTAGTAGTGGCGACATTATGCATGCTCTGTTGCCTGTGTCTATGTGCCTGTGGTTCTGTCAGTGTGATCATGTGATGTATCTGACCCCAGGAATGTGTCAATAAAGTTTCCCCTTCCTGGGACAATGAATTCACGGTGTTCTTATTTCAATTTCCAGGAGTGTACATCACAAGTAATTGTTGGTTGCTTGTGAGACTGCGTTATGCCTTGTGTAAGTGGGAGAAATGTCTACCACCACGTGTCGCAGTTCGACAACAGTAGGATCGTGCCTGTCGAGAATGTGGTTAATCGTTGCACAACACCGGGATGCCACGATTGTCACGTGAGTGCAGGGAGGGCTTGAAAGCCATAATCTAAATAACCAACGTGGCTTGCTTTCTAAGGGACTCACATATTATTAGCACGACCCAGTGGGATCATAGAGACATTACATACTTCGAGAGAACAAATGGGCTCGTTTGTAACAAGCAAGTATCCAAACAGCCAGGCGACCTCTGGAATGCCACGAACCATCACTCATCATGACAGATACAGTTTTTGATGCTTATTCTGACACGACAGCAGAGAGAGGCACACCGCCAGCAACGTGCCTGGCAACAACGCTGGACGCAAGAGCTTCATCGTGACATCTTTTCAGAAGAGTAACTGTCCCGCAAACAGTATCACGATGGACATATCTGAGTATGGAGACTACCAGAAGAACTAACGTTAACAGCTGGCATTTGCTACCGTAAAGACGCAGCACGAAGCTTGATGGTATTTGGTGTCATTGTGTACAGAATACGAACACCTCCGATGCGCTTAGCTGGAAGTTGGGACAGCTCTCGTTCCATTTCTGATGTATTAAAACTGGTGACTGTTGTCAGGACAACGGCGCATTCTTTGGCCTGTCCGGGAGACATTAAGTAGATACTGTAACATGTAAAATATTAATTGAATTCCTTAAGCAATAGATAAGAAGAATATTTAACGTTGTATAGTCAGTTTCTACAGGAATGACATGCGTATTTACAGCTGTCACTGAAATGTATCAATTCGTACAGATTACTAGAAATCTTTCACTCATGGTACATTCGCTTAGTGTTCGGCCAAGTATATTGATCACACAGCTTGCCTACTAGAAAATGATGCTGTCGTCTTGCAAGACACCCCTTGAGTACGAAGTCGCAAAAATATAGTGACGTTTACGACATTCGTTGCTTTACGTATTGCCTACCATACAACAGCAAAATTGGCTGCTAATGGCTATAAGTTCCTCCCCCTATGAACCGTGGACCTTGCCGTTGGTGGGGAGGCTTGCGTGCCGTACCGTAGATGCAACCACAATGGAGGGGTATCTGTTGCGAGGCCAGACAAAGGTATGGTTCCTGAAGAGGTGCAGCAGCCTTTTCAGTGGTTGCAGGGGCAACAGTCTGGATGATTGACTGATCTGGCCTTGTAACAATAACCAAAACGGCCTTGCTGTGCTGGTACTGCGAACGGCTGAAAGCAAGGGGAAACTACGGAGGTAATTTTTCCCGAGGGCATGCAGCTTTACTGTATGATTAAATGATGATGGCGTCCTCTTGGGTAAAATATTCCGGAGGTAAAATAGTCCCCCATTCGGATCTCCGGGCGGGGACTACTCAAGAGGATGTCGTTATCAGGAGAAATAAAACTGGCGTTCTACGAATCGGAGCGTGGAATGTCAGATCCCTTAATCGGGCAGGTAGGTTAGAAAATTTAAAAAGGGAAATGGATAGGTTGAAGTTAGATATAGTGGGAATTAGTGAGGTTCGGTGGCAGGAGGAACAAGACTTTTGGTCAGGTGAATACAGGGTTATATATACAAAATCAAATAGGGGTAATGCAGGAGTAGGTTTAATAATGAATAAAAAAAATGGGAGTGCGAGTAAGCTGCTACAAACAGCATAGTGAACGCATTATTGTGGCCAAGATAGACACAAAGCCCATGCCTACTACAGTAGTACAAGTTTATATGCCAACTAGCTCTCGAGATGATGAAGAAATTGATGAAATGTATGATGAGATAATTCAGGTAGTGAAGGGAGACGAAAATTTAATAGTCATGGGTGACTGGAATTCGTCAGTAGGAAAAGGGAGACAAGGAAACGTAGTAGGTGAATATGGACTGGGGTAAAGAAATGAAAGAGGAAGCCTCCTGGTAGAATTTAGCACAGAGCACAACTTAATCATAGCTAACACTTGGTTCAAGAATAAAAAAAGAAGGCTGTGTACATGGAGAAGCCTGAAGATACTGACAGGTTTCAGATAGATTATATAATGGTAACACAGAGATTTAGGAACCAGGTCTTGAATTGTAAGACATTTCCAGGGGCAGATGTGGACTCTGACCACAATCTATTGGTTATGACCTGTAGATTAAAACTGAAGAAACTGCAAAAAGGTGGGAATTTAAAGAGATGGGACCTGGATAAACTAAGAGAACCAGAGGTTGTACAGATTTTCAGGGAGAGCATAAGGAGCAACTGACAGGAATGGGGGAAAGAAATACAGTAGAAGAAGAATGGATAGCTTTGAGGGATGAAGTAGTTAAGGCAGCAGAGGATCAAGCAGGTAAAAAGACGAGGGCTAGTAGAAATCCTTGGGTAACAGAAGAAATATTGAATTTAATTGATGAAAGGAGAAAATATAAAAATGCAGTAAATGAAGCAAGCAAAAAGGAAAACAAACGTCTCAAAAATGATATCGACAGGAAGTGCAAAATGGCTGAGCAGGCATGGCTAGAGGACAAATGTAAGGATATAGAAGATTATCTCACTAGGGGTAAGATAGATACTGCCTACTGGAAAATTAAAGAGACCTTTGGAGAGAAGAGCACCACTTGTATGAATATCAGATGGCAACCCAGTTCTATGCAAAGAAGGGAAAGCAGAAAGGTGGAAGGAGTATATAGAGGGTTTATACAAGGGCGATGTACTTGAGGACAATGTTATTGAAAGGGAAGAGGATGTAGATGAAGATGAAATGGGAGACAGTATACTGCGTGAGAAGTTTGACAGAACACTAGTAGACCTGAGTCGAAAGAAGGCTCTGGGAGTAGACAACATTCCATTGGAACTACTGACGGCCTTGGGAGAGCCAGTCATGACAAAACTCTACCATCTGGTGAGCAAGATGTATGAGACAGGCGAAATACCCTCAGACTTCAAGAAGAATATAATAATTACAATCCCAAAGAAGGCAGGTGCTGACAATTGTGAAAATTACCGAACTATCATTAAGAAGAATATAATAATTCCAATCCCAAAGAAGGCAGGTGCTGACAGATGTGAAAATTACCGAACTATCAGTTTAATAAGTCACAGCTGCAAAATACTAACGCGAATTATTTACAGACGAATGGAAAAACTGGTAGATGCGGACCTCGGGGAGGATCAGTTTGGATTCCGTAGAAATGTTGGAACACGTGAGGCAATACTGACCTTACGACTTATCTTAGAAGAAATATTAAGAAAAGGGAAACCTATGTTTCTAGTATTTGTAGACTTAGAGAAAGCTTTTGACAGTGTTGACTGGAATACTCTCTTTCAAATTTTGAAGGTGGCGGGGGTAAAATACATAGAGCGAAAGGCTATTTACAATTTGTACAGAAACCAGATGGCAGTTATAAGAGTCAAGGGACATGAAAATCAAGCAGTGGTTAGGAAAGGAGTGAGCCAGGGTTGCAGGCTCTCCCCGATGTTATTCAATCTGTATATTGAGCAAGCAGTGAAGGAAACAAAAGAAAAATTAGGAGTACGTATTAAAATCCATGGAGAAGAAATAAAAACTTTTAGGTTTGACGATGACATTGTAATTCTGTCAGAGACAGCAAAGGACTTGGAAGAGCAGTTGAACGAAATGGATAGTGTCTTGAAAGAAGGATATAAGATGAACATCAACAAAAGCAAAACGAGGATCATAGAATCTAATCGCATTAAGTCGGGTGATGATGAGGGAATTAAATGAGACATTAACGTAGTAAAGGAGTTTTGCCATTTGGGGAGCAAAATAACTGATGATGGTCGAAGTAGAAAGGATATAAAATGTAGACTGGCAATGGCAAGGAAAGCATTTCTGAAGAAGAGAAATTTGTTAACATCGAGTATAGATTGAAATGCCAGGATGTCATCTATGAAAGTATTTGTATCTAGTGTAGCCATGTATGGAAGTGAAACATGGACGATAAATAGTTTGGACAAGAAGAGAATAGAAGCTTTCGAAATGTGGTGCTACAGAAGAATGCTGAAGCTAAGATGGGTAGATCACATAACTAATGAGGAAGTATTGGATAGACTTGGGGAGAAGAGGAACTTGTGGTACAACTTGACGAGAAGAAGTGACCGGTTGGTAGGACATGTTCTGAGGCATCAAAGGATCACCAATTTAGTATTGGAGGCCAGCGTGGAGGGTAAAAATCGTAGCGGGAGACCAAGAGATGAATACACTAAGCAGATTCAGAAGGATGTAGGCTGCAGTAGGTACTGGGAGATGAAGATGCTTGCACATGATAGAGTAGCAAGGAGAGCTGCATCAAACCAGTCTCAGTACTGAAGACCAGAACAACAACAATGGCTATAAGGCGCAGGAAGTGACACATCTAGCAGTGAGTACAGCATGAGGCTAGTTGAACTACATAGCCGAGCAGTGACTCACAACATTGTTACAGTGTTAGTGGTGTTGATACAAAGTAGAGCAATGGCCCGATAAACGAAGCAAACATTGCATCATACCAACAACAACAAAAGTTGCCGAAATGGACGTTTCGTCTCAAAGGAACAAACGGAATTTCCCAGTGTGAGAAAGAAGTGTCATTTGAAATATTAGCGTTTCTGCAAGATTACTCGGTGGAATGTGTGGTCTCGTAGACGCTAGATTGTGCGGACAATGTACATGAAGATGATAATGATGACGATTTGTGCTTAACAAGCGAAAGTGATATTGAAACAAGTGTCCAGCCATGTTGTTCGTGGACAGGAAGGAACAAATCCCGTCTCCAATGAAACGTAGTAAAAGACAATCCTTGTTCAATAAGCGAGTATGGTTCAAATGGCTCTCAGCGCTATGGGACTTAACAGCTGAGGTGATCAGTCCCCTACAACTTTGAACTACTTAAACCTAACTAACCTAAGGACATCCAAGACATCCATGCCCCAGGCAGGATTCGAACCTGCGACGGTAGCGGTCGCGTGGTTCCAGACTGAAGCGCCTAGAATCGCTCGGCCACACCGGCAGGCTCAGTTAGCGAGTACTACAAATAATTACGTATAATTACGTACATGGAAGATCATCCACAGTAAAAAAAAAAAGAAAAAAAGTTTAACAGATTTCGAAAAAGTCTGCAGCAGTATGACCGTGTAGCGCATAAGGAAAACGACGGATCGGATATTCAAGGGAGGATATCTGCACTGGTTACGTAACTAGTGTGTGCGCGTTTGAAGGTTGCCCGATGATGTGCATGATAGTGACCTACTACGTTCAGCCCATAAAACAGAGGGCGACATACATTACACTGATTTCAAAAGAAACAGTATATCGTTGCATAACTCCAACCATTGCTGCAAAGACGTTAAGATAACGAAATTTCAAATAAAGCCCCAACTTGACGCCGGCCGGAGCGGCTGTGCGGTTCTAGGCGCTACAGTCCGGAACCGCGCGACTGCTACGGTCGCAGGTTCGAATCCTGCCTCGGACATGGATGTGTGTGATGTCCTTAGGTTAGTTAGGTTTAATTAGTTCTACTTTCTAGCCTGCTGATGATCTCATAAGTTAAGTCGCGTAGTGCTCAGAGCCATTTTTGACCCAGCCAACTTGACGATGCACAGCAAAATGCGGAATAAGCCCGAAAATGTGTAGGTGAGACAAACTTATACTACCATTCAGTAAGTAATTTACTTTCACTGCAAGCAATCGGGATTTGGAGAGGAAATGCATATGGAAGTAACTCTGGAAATTAGAGGTCGTGTCACGATCACCTAACATCAATGCCTTAACACATTCGTATACAATTACACCGGCTGTTAATACGTATGATAAATTGGCTGAAGGTTATTTATTGTATAGCGAAAAGTTGGAGGTGGTCTGGCATCTACGATTCTTTCTCGTGTGCGTGATCTTGAAGGGCAGTAGGGAAGATTTATATCACAGAAATTAAGTTGGGAAAATGGACGTAATGGAACAACAGATGTGGTGTGAGCGCTGCTTCTGGCCTATACATGCTCAAAATAACTTGCTTTAGCTTCATTCCTGGTCTGCGTATAAAAAGCATACTCCTTTAGAGTAAACTATCCCTTCTGCGAAGTGTGTGACATTGCTGTTCATGCCACCCGTAATCTCTGGCCAAGTTCAGCCTGTTTTTTTCTAGTGCTTATAAAACGTATACTAGCACTGTCTGCAGCTACTCCTTAAAGGATAGATAGTTTCACGATCGGCTTCCCTGCAGAACGTTTCGCATTCGGTTGCGTGCCATTAAATTTCATCAGTATTCATCCCGTAACAGCAAAATGATTCTACACGCATTCCTTAAGAGCGGATGCCTAGCTGTACATACTCACTGCTTATTACTCTCAAGGACTTCGCTTTCGATCTTAATGGTGATAACATTGCTGATCACTGTGGTACGCCATTTTCTCTCGCTGTTCATGGTGCATGTTAATGGTTTGTTTTGAACATTTCTTGAATGTCGACGACGTCTAGTTTGTGAAGTATAATACATACATCCCATAGAAGATTGATCTCTGCACCTCCCACACATTTTTTTTCTACCGCCCTCCTGACGCACGTGGAGAGTCATTAGCAGCTAAGATTTTTCCTGTCGGGTTGTTAACACACTACTTTCAAATGAGTGTTAATGAAGAACTTGCGATTTCGCACAAGAGGGACTCATTGGCAGTCGACGACAGCCGACTGGGTCTTAGCGGTACTGTGCTCGGACGCAAGTAGACGGGCATTTGCTGTGGAACAGCCAAAAGTTGCTGGTCGTGGCTACGCATATTCATCAGAGCGGCTTGCAGCCCTGTGTTGTCTTGTGTTTGAGTTGAGAGGTAGCATCCTTGCTTTGTCCCCTCGCTCTTCGGACGACATCACAGTGGCTGTGCTCTGTCTCCGAAGTTTCCATGATTTTAACATTCAACAAGATAAAGCAAGACCACGTGTTACCAGTCCAGTTCTGAACTACCTTGATACAGACGGCTGTTGTTCTGGCCAGCACGTTCTCCACATCTCTCAGCTACTCAAAACATTTGCTAAGGGTTTTCGTGAGAGAGATGGGCCAACAGGCAACCACTATATTTGATTAACTCCGGCACAAAATTGAAACAGCATGGAACAATGTGCCTTCGTCTGATATCATAGTTCAGTTTCGCTCGATGTCTAGGCAGTTTAGAGACATTGCTGCTGGAAGAGATGACACGTCAAGGCCTCAAATTTTAAGCAGAAAAACGCATACGTTTGAGACATCGGCCCCAGTAATCACCCGGTTTGAAAATTTGTGCCGTAACTCTGACAGTATGAAATTATGACCTTCTGAAAGTACCGCTTTTACACTTTCACGCGCACCGATTGTTTTTCACTCGCTCCGCGCCACTGCAGTCGCCTATTCCGCTGGCCCGAAGTACTGCTCAGTGGAGTGACTAAGAGATTTGTGAAATACTGCTTTGACATTGGTAAAAATGCTTTGTTCATTGTGTCACAGTGCGCGGGTTCTAACCTTTTGCTGGTCAGCGACCTTGCCACGTTAGTGGCACCGGTTCCCGCCCGATCACCCAAGTGAAGCAACTTTGCGCTCTGTAAGTATTTGGATGGATGACCGTCCGTGGAAATCCGGGCGCCGTTGGGCAACGGACAAACTAGTCGCCGAAGTGGCCTCCAATTGAAAGACTTGCACCACGCTGGTGAGTCACACCACATCAGTATTATCGTCATTAACCAGTGGCTGCTGCCACAGATCCCTTTGTTTTGAACATTTCGATGTAGATTAACAAATGCACTAAAACTGATTAGTGTGTCATTACATAAGAAGCGTAGCACTATATAATTATTAACGTCGCTGTTCTGTGTTATTTATTTTGGATTTTAAAACTGGTATTGTTAAAAAGAAATTATTTGCAGGAAATACTCTGGTCTTCAGCTTAATCGCCATGATTAAGTTGTGAACTGAAATCATTGACATAAAAGTTTTCTGGGTATGGCACCGCGTCATAAAGTAAAAACTACTGCTGCTGGAGAAGAAACCAACGTTTCGGCCACGACTGCAGCGGCCTTCTTCTGGGTCCGGATCTAGGTCAGAAAACTTTTATGTTGACTGACTCTGGCCACGGAAGCCTACGCAGTTATATGAAATCATTAACTTTATTCCACAAATAATTGTTCAGTCACTTAGCTTTATTGGTTTTGATTTAGAGGCAGAATATCAATACCAGAAAATTATTCAAATAATATTGGACGTATATGTGCGTGAAATTGACATTTTACGTACTCATAGGCCTATTCCTTACTATTTTTCACATAGAATAACACGTGTTCACGAACAAGGAATCGTAATACTTAGGGGCATATGTGTCCCCCTCACCCCTCCTCTTCCCAGTTCTTCAACTTACTGCGAATAGAAATGCTCTGGTTGTCATTCCACTGCAGAGAACTTCGCCAACGGGCTTCAGGCGGAGAGAGTGACAAACAACTGGTGCGAACAATCAGAATTATGACCAAAATCATCGCGCGGGATCGATTGCTGGGGTTGACACTTTGCAAGGGTTTTTTTCCTTAAAAATGGCTCTGAGCACAATGGGACTTGACATCGGAGGTCATCAGTCCCCCATAACTCAGAACTCCTTAAACCTAACTAACCTAAGGATATCACACACATCCATGCCCGAGGCAGGATTCGAACCTGCGACCGTAGCAGTCGCACGGTTCCGGACTGAAGCGCCTAGAACTGCTCGACCACCGCGGCCGGCTCCCCTTAAAACATGAGTTTAAATTGGCTTTCTTGTAAGCACTCAAATTCAAACCATGTAAACCCCAAAACCACAAAATTAGTCACGTATTCTTCCTAATATACTGCACGGCACGTAAATTTTGGTTTTGTGGTACCCCGTTTAAAGTAGAATTTCAATGCCGAGCAGTCTATGTGACTACAGTGAGGTGACAAAAGTCATGGGATAGCGGTATCCATACACACAGATGGCGGTAGTATCGGGTACACGAGGTACGAATGTGCAGTACGTTGGTGGAGCTGTCATTTGTATCCATTGTGATTCATGTGAGAAGGTGACCGACGCGATTGTGGCTACACCATGGAAAGTAACAGACTCTGAAAGCGGATTGGTAGTTGGAGCTACACGCATGGGACATTCCATTTCGGAAATCGCTAGAGACTTCAGGTCCACAGTGTCAAGAGTGTGCGGAGACCACCAAATTTGAGGCATTATCTCTCATCACCGACAACGCAGTGAGAGATGGTCTTAACGAACGAGAGCAGCCGCATTTGCATAGAATTGTTATCGCAAACAGAAAAACAACACTGTGTGAAATAACCGCAGAAATCAATATGCGACGTAAGACGGAAGTACTTGTTTTAGGACAGTGGGGTGAAATTTGGCGTTAATGGGCTGTTTCAGCAGACGACAGAGGCGAGTGCCTTTGACAACAGCATGCAATCGCCTGCAGCTCCTGTTCTGGGCTCGTGAACATATCAGTGGGAACCTATATGACCGAAAAGCCATGGTGTGGTCGTATGAGTCCCGATTTCAGTTGATAAGGACTGATGGTAGGGTACGACGGTGCCGCAGACGCCATGAAGACAAGGACCTACGTAAGTTGTCAACTGTGCAAGCTCGTGATGCCTGCATAATAATTTGGGCAGTTTTAACACGGAATGGACTGGGTTCTCTGGTCCAAATGAACCGATCATTGATTGCAAATGGTTACGCTTGGCAAGTTGGAGACCATTTCCAGCCAAACAACGATGGAATTTTTATGGGTAGCATTGCGCCATGTCACAGTGCCACAATTGCTCGCGCTATTCGTCCACGAGACTCAGAGAGCCGTAGACACGGGTTCCCAGGTAGATGCCGTGTTTCTTGACTTCCGCAAGGCGCTCGATTCAGTTCCCCACAGTCGTTTAATGAACAAAGTAAGAGCACATGGACTATTAGACCAATTGTCTGATTGGATTGAAGAGTTCCTAGATAACAGAACGCTCCATGTCATTCTCAATGGAGAGAAGTCTTCCGAAGTAAGAGTGATTTCAGGTGTGCTGCAGGGGAGTGTCGTAGGACCGTTGCTATTCACAATATATATAATTCACCTTGTGGATGACATCGGAAGTTCACTGAGGCTTTTTGCAGATGATGCAGTGGTATATCGAGAGATTGTAACAATGGAAAATTATACTGAAATGCAGGAGGATCTGCAGCGAATTGACGCATGGTGCAGGGAATGGCAATTGAATCTCAATGTAGACAAGTGTAATGTGCTACGAATTCATAGAAAGAAAGATCCCTTATAATTTAGCTACAATATAGCAGGTCAGCAACTGGAAGCAGTTAATGCCATAAATAGTCTGGGAGTACGCATTAGGAGTGATTTAAAATGGAATGATCACATAAATTTGATCGTCGGTAAAGCAGATGCCAGACGGAGATTCATTGGAAGAATCCTAAGGAAATGCAATCCGAAAACAAAGGAAGTATGTTACAGTACGCTTGATCGCCCGCTGCTTGAATACTCCTCAGTAGTGTGGGATCCGTACCAGATAGGGTTGATAGAAGAGATAGAGAAGATCCAACGGAGAGCAGCGCGCTTCGTTACAGTGTGATTTAGCAATCGCGAAATCGTTACAGAGTTGATAGATAAACTCCAGTGGAAGACTCTGCAGGAGAGACGCTCAATAGCTCATTACGGGCTTTCGTTGAAGTTTCGAGAGCATACCTTCACTGAAGAGTCAAGCAGTATATTGCTCCCTCCTACGTATATTTCGCGAAGAGGATAAAATCAGAGAGATTAGAGCCCACACAGAGGGATACCGACAATCCTTCTTCCTAGGAGCAATACGAGACTGGAATAGAAGGGAGAACCGATACAGGTACTTAAGGTACCCTCCGCCATACACCGTCAGGTGGCTTGCGGAGTATGGATGTAGATGTAGATGTAGAATTAATTGATTTGAAGAATCTTCTGGACAATTCAAGCGCTCGATTCGGCCACCCAGATAATCCGATGTGAATTCCTTCGAACATTTATGGGACATAATCAAGAGGTTAGTTCATGCTTGAGCGGCACCGGCATCACTTTTGCAATTGTGGGCCCATATAGAGGCAACATGGATCAATATTTCTGCAGTGAATTTTCAGCGGTTTTTGAGTCCATGCCGCGTCGAGTTGCTGTACTATTCCGGGCAAAAGGCGGTCCTATACGATATTAGGAGGTATTTTGTAACTTGTGTTATCTCAGGGTATGTGAAGTGTATTGCGAATCTACACTGAAAAGCCAAAGAAACTGGTACACCTGCCTAATATCGTGTAGAGCCCTTTGAGCACGCAGAGGTGCCGCAGCACGACGTAGCATGGACTCGACTAGTGTCTGAAGTAGTGCTGGAGGGAACTGACACCATGATTCCTGCAGGGCTGTACATAAATTCGTTAGAGTACGAGGGCGTGGAGATCTCTATTGAACAGCACGTTCCACGGCACCCCAAATATGTGAATAATGTTCAGGTCTAAGGAGTCTGGTAGCCAGCGGAAGTGTTTTACCTCAGAGAAGTGTTCCTGGAGCCACTCTGTAGCAATTTTGGACGGCTGGGGTGTCGCATTGTCCTGCTGGAACTGACAATGTCCGTCGGAACGCACAATGGACATGAATGGATGCAGGTGACCGAACAGGATGCTTATGCACGTGTCACTTGTCAGGGTAGTATCTAGGCGTATCAGGGGTCCCATATCACTCCAACTGCACACCTTCCCAGCATTTTAGAGCCTCCAACAGTTGACATGCAGGTCCATCGTTTCATGAAGTTGTCTCCGTAACCGTACACGTCCAACCGCTCGATGAAACGAGACTCATACGACCGCGCAACGTGTTTCCAGTCATAAATAGTCCAATATTGTTGTTGACAGGCCCAGGCAAGGTGTAAATCTTTGTGTCGTGTAGTCATCTAAGGTACAGGAGTGGGCTTCGGCTCCGAAACGCCATATCGATGATGTTTTGTTCGCACGCTGACACTTGTTGATGGTCCAGCACTGGAATTTGCAGCAATTTGCGGAAGGGTTGCACTTCTATCTCGTTGAACAATTCTCTTAAGTCATCGCTGGTCCCGTCCTTGCAGGATTATTTTCCAGCCGCGGCGATGTCGGAGATTTGATGTTTTACGGCATTCCTGATCTTCCCGTACACTCGTCAAACGGTATTGCGGGAAAATCCCCAGTTCACCGCTACCTCGGAGCTGCTGTGCCCCATCGCTCGTGTTCTGACTGTAACACTACGTTCAAACTCACTTAAATCTTGATAACCTGCCACCGCGCGACTGCTACGGTCGCAGGTTCGAATCATGCCTCGGGCAGGGATGTGTGTGGTGTCCTTAGGTTAGTTAGGTTTAATTAGGTCTAAGTTCTAGGTGACTGATGAGCACAGATGTTAAGTCACATAGTGCTCAGAGCCATTTGAACATTTGATAATCTGCCATTGTAGCAGCAGTAACCGACCTAACAACTGCGCCATACACTTGTTGTCTTGCCGACCGCTTACATATTTCTGTTTCTGAATACGTATGCCTATACCAGTTTCTTTGGCTCTTGCGTACTTGCCTTTCATAAACGTCGGATTTTTGTATTCGCTGTATTCACTGAGGGAACAACACATTTTTAGCGAAATATGTCTTAACTGGATCGGTAAAAAATATATGCACTATAAATGGAAGATATGGCGTTTCTACCGTCCAGTAGTAAGGCAGCAAAATGCGGACACACTTAAGTCCACACGAGGTCCGTTTATTGGTTCGTTGTCGCCACAATCAAAACAAAATTATAAATGCATCTGGAGCCATATGGTGTTCCAGGAAAATACGCAGGCTTGAACGGCTCACGCCCGCAGCCATGTGTGCTACGGGCAGAGCGGCGGGTTTTCAGAACGCCCTGGCACCAGACCGGCGTCCCGACCTTTCACTGGGGCAGGGCGACCTCCACGGCGCTTTGCCGACGCAAGGCTGGGCAGCTTTACGAGCCAGTGCGGCACAAACGGAGCAAACATAACGCTCGCTGCGAGCCACTGCACCGATTTCCTAAAGGCAGGAGGAAAGACAGCTGCACATTTCGATGCTGTTTCTGGTTTATAGGAGTAGTAGTAGTACCAGTTTTATTCCAGTAAATCTCTTTTACTAGGATATTGGCCATTCCACACTATTACGGTGTAAGAACAACCAAAATAAGGTAATTCACATATACAGACTTTTACAGGGTGACAATTATTGAAGTGTATGAAAAAACGTAAATTAGTTCTAAACTACGGCGTGCACACAATTTTTTTAACAAGTAAACGTCACTGCAGATCCAGAATGAGATTTTCACTCTGCAGTGGAGTGTGCGCTGATATGAAACTTCCTGGCAGATTAAAAGTGTGTGCGGACCGAGACTCGAACTCAGGACCTTTACCTTGCGCGGGCAAGTGCTGTGGCAACTGAGCTACTCAAGCACGACTCAAGCCCGCTCCTACAGCTGTACTTCTGCCAGTACCTCGTCTCGTACCTTCCAAATTTTATAGAAAGTCTCCTGCGAGCCTTGCAGAACTAGCACACCTGAAAGAAAGGATACTGCGGAGACATGGCTTAGCCACAGAGTGGAAAAGCAAAGGTCCCGAGTTCGAGTCTCGGTCCGGCACACAGTTTTAATCTCCCAGGAAGTTACGTCACTACAGATATTCGATTTTAGATTATGAAATGTTCGATACGCCTGCCATCATTGGCGATGATGTGGCGCACAAGAATAGAGAAATTTTGCATGACAAGTACAGGAAAATCAATGCTGTCGATAACCTCTTGAATGGCTGTTTTCAGCTCAGCAGTTGTTTTCGGATTATTGCTGTACACTTTGTCTTTAAGATATCCCCCAAAATGGAGTTGCCTGTGTTCAGATCCGGAGAATGTGGCGGCCAATTGAGGCCCATGCCACTGGCCTCTGGGTACCCCAGTGCCAGATTGTGATCCCCAAAGTGCTCCTCTAGAACAGCAAACAGTCTCCTTCTTCGATGGGGTCGAGCTCCGTCTTGAATGAAACACATCTTCTCGAAATCAGGGTCACTTTGCATAAAGGGGGTGAAATCATCTTCCAAAACCTTCACGTATCGTTCGGTAGTCACCGTGCCACCAAGGAATACCGCACCGATTATTACGTTACTCGACGTTACACACCACACTCTCACGCGTTGAGGGTGAAGAGACTTCTCGATAGCGGAATACGGATTCTCAGTCCCCCAAATGCGCCAATTTTGCTGATTGAAGAACCCATCCAATTGAAAGTGGGCTTCGTCGCTAAACCAAAACATACTAGTTCCCATCATGTCCCGCGGCCAACAATGAGTCTGAACGTCCTAACGCAAACCGTTCAGAAGTTATGACGATCTTATTTCATATAGTTCAATCATTGTCAACCTGCACGTACATGCAGGTTTACTATCACAAGCATGGGATAAGGATGATGCATTTGTACTAGAAACCATCCTGACATTTGCCTGAAATAATTTAAAAAATAAAACAAAATGATGACCTTATACTATAAAACACTCTGGCATTTGCCTAAAATAATGTAAAGTAGCTACAGAAAATCTAGGTCGGGTTGGCTGGATAAAGACTGGAATGGGCCTCCAACCATCCCGGCTGCAAGGCCAGCAGTGTTACTTCTTCCGGTTTACTTCTAGTGCACAATACTACTTTACAACTAAGTTATTTAATGGTGTAAAAGGCTAGAGCTACACTGCTCATTCATTTCTTAGTTCCAGTTACTGTGCACACTACACACACTATACACGCATTGTCTCATGCGAACACTACACACACTATCAACTGACGTCAGGATCATTACACACACTATACACGCATTGTCTCATGCAAACTCTACACACTATCAACTGACGCCAGGATCATTTTATGTATTGCAGCTTCCCATTTGCTAGCCCGAGAAACTGTGTCAGCATCCCTCTATAACGAGAAACTGGATAAGGTGTTGTTAATGTACACAACATAGCTTCGGGATTAACATTTTCCAGGAAAGGAAAAAGAAAATATTATATATATTTAGAATAATCGTCGTTTTGTTATTATCATTATTACTTATTGGTGTTATAGTTTTAACCAACCACCTACTCTGTGTTACCTACGTAATACCTCATTGTATAGAATGTATCGCTTAACAGGTGCTCTAAATTCGTTTTAGCTGTTTTTTAATCTTATTTGGGAATTTATTGTACAGTATTATTCCTTTGTTGAAAAAGCTTTTTCGAGCTTTATGTTTGTTCTTTCCTGGTAAATGTGAGCTCAGTCTAAATCTTGGTGCCTGGTTATGGACAGAGCTGTTTGAGCAGCAATTATCAATCCTATTTTGGATGTTTAAAGCTGACAGATTAATCAGTTACCTGAATAAATACAATTTTTAAGCGAATCACAGTTTGGTTTCCGAAGTGGAAAAAACATGGAGTGAACCGTAGTAGAATTCACGAAAGTTGTACTTGATGCTGTTGAAAAGATGAGTGAAGGTATATTTTGGGATCTTTCTATGGCGTTTAATACAGTCGGCCACAAGATTCTATTAAATAAATTAGAAGCATTAGGAATAAGAGGGATAGTTAATGACTGGTTTCGATCATACCAAGCAGATAGGGTACAAAGAGTACAGATTACACATACTTCAAATATGTCTCAACATTTACTAAAACACTTATCAGAACCAAAATACACTAATATAGCTGTTCTGCAAGGTAGCATATTAGGACCAATCCCGTTCCTGATACACATCAATGACTTTCCCACTAGTGTTACTCATGGAGAAAATATTCTCTTTGCTGACGACAGCAATATTATAGTCACTGAGAAAACAAGAGAACTCATTGGTGAGAAAGCAAATGAAACTCTCAAGGACGTTTATGATTGGACAATAAGCAGAAAAGTGGCATTGAACATAAAGAAAACTAGTGCCATGAATTTCAGTTTGAAGAGGAAAAATGAGAATGTTATGTTAAATGTAGATGGCACTTCTATAGATTGTGTAACAATCGCAAAATTTCTAGGAATGAATACCGATTCTCAGTTGAAGTGACGTGAATGCACAAAGGTACTTGCAAACAGAATGTCATCAGCATGTTATGCCCTTAAAATTCTATCATCAATATGTAACATACAGTGTCTTTTATTAGTTACATATTATTCATGGCTAGAGGACAAATGTAAGGATGTAGAAGCTTATCTCACTAGGGGTAAGATAGATACTGCCTACAGGAAAATTAAAGAGACCTTTGGAGAGAAGAGAACCACGTGTATGAATATCAAGAGCTCAGATGGCAGCCCAGTACTAAGCAAAGAAGGGAAGGTAGAAAGGTGGAAGGAGTATAAAGAAGGTTTATACAAGGGCGATATACTTGAGGACAATATTATGGAAATAAAAGAGGATGTAGATGAAGACGAAATGGGAGATACGATACTGCGTGAAGAGTTTGACAGAGCACTGAAAGACCTGAGTCGAAACAAGGCCCCCGGAGTAGACAACATTCCATTAGAACTACTGACGGCCTTGGGAGAGCCAGTCATGACAAAACTCTACCAGCTGGTGAGCAAGATGTATGAGACAGGCGAAATACCCTCAGACTTCAAGAAGAATATAATAATTCCAATCCCAAAGAAAGCAGGTGCTGACAGATGTGGAAATTACCGAACTATCAGTTTAATAAGCCACGGCTGCAAAATACTAACGCGAATTCTTTACAGACGAATGGAAAAACTGGTAGATGCAGACCTCGGGGAGGATCAGTTTGGATTCCGTCGAAATGTTGGAACACGTGAGGCAATACTGACCTTACGACTTATCTTAGAAGAAAGATTAAGAAAAGGCAAACCTACGTTTCTAGCATTTGTAGACTTAGAGAAAGCTTTTGACAATGTTGACTGGAATACTCTTTTTCAAATTCTAAAGGTGGCAGGGGTAAAATACAGGGAGCGAAAGGCTATTTATAATTTGTACAGAAACCAGATGGCAGTAATAAGAGTCGAGGGGCATGAAAGGGAAGCAGTGGTTGGGAAAGGAGTGAGACAGGGTTGTAGCCTCTCCCCGATGTTATTCAATCTGTATATTGAGCAAGCAGTAAAGGAAACAAAAGAAAAATTTGGAGTAGGTATTAAAATTCATGGAGACGAAGTAAGAACTTTGAGGTTCGCCGATGACATTGTAATTCTGTCAGTGACGGCAAAGGACTTGGAAGAGCAGTTGAACGGAATGGACAGTGTCTTGAAAGGAGGATATAAGATGAACATCAACAAAAGCAAAACGAGGATAATGGAATGTAGTCAAATTAAATCGGGTGATGCTGAGGGAATTAGATTAGGAAATGAGACACTTAAAGTAGTAAAGGAGTTTTGCTATTTAGGAAGTAAAATAACTGATGATGGTCGAAGTAGAGAGGATATAAAATGTAGACTGGCAATGGCAAGGAAAGCGTTTCTGAAGAAGAGAAATTTGTTAACATCGAATATAGATCTATGTATCGGGAAGTCGTTTCTGAAAGTATTTGTTTGGAGTGTAGCCATGTATGGAAGTGAAACATGGACGATAACTAGTTTGGACAAGAAGAGAATAGAAGCTTTCGAAATGTGGTGCTACAGAAGAATACTGAAGATAAGGTGGATAGATCACGTAACTAATGAGGAGGTATTGAATAGGATTGGGGAGAAGAGAAGTTTGTGGCACAACTTGACTAGAAGAAGGGATCGGTTGGTAGGACATGTTTTGAGGCATCAAGGGATCACAAATTTAGCATTGGAGGGCAGTGTGGAGGGTAAAAATCGTAGAGGGAGACCGAGAGATGAGTACACTAAGCAGATTCAGAAGGATGTAGGTTGCAGTAGGTACTGGGAGATGAAGCAGCTTGCACAGGATAGAGTAGCATGGAGAGCTGCATCAAACCAGTCTCAGGACTGAAGACAACAACAACAACAACATATTATTCACATGTACACTCAATTCTTAGCTATGGCATTCTTTTTTGGGAAACAAACGCACAAAATATGAACACAATTTTCAAACCCCAGAAAAGAGTCATAAGAAAAATAACCAAAAATAGTAGTCCAGCACATTGTAAAGATCTGTTCAAAACAGTGGGGATTGTAACTGCTCCATGTGAATACATTTAGCAGTCAGTTATACACATAAAAAATAGCAGTGGTAATTACTGCACAAACAGCTCTGCCCATGTCCATGCAAGAGGAGATAGGCTCAACTAACATTTTCCAAGAAAAAGATAAACATAAAACTCAAAACAGCATTTTCTACCAAGAAATAAAACTGTAGAATAAATTACCAAAAGAGTTTAAAGAAATTGCAAAAATACACTCATATAAAAAGGCTGCTAAAAAGTACCTGTTATACAATACATTTTATACACTGAATTATTACTTAAATAAAACAGAGTTGAGGTTTGATAAGAAAATGATGTACAAATAAATAATAATAATTATAGTAATGATTACAAAACGTCCAACATTCCACATAACAGCTTCACTTTATGCTTATTTTCCTTTCTAGAAATACTTAACCCCCAACCTATGCATATGACATTACTAACACCTCTTCCTCTTTCTGAGCTCAATATTTCATTCATTATGGAGGGATGATGACAACTTTTACAGGATAGCAATTGGGAAGCTGTGGTACAGAAAATGGCCCAGAGATCCCCAGTGTGCGTTTGTGTGTGTGTGTGTGTGTGTGTGTGTGTGTGTGTGTGTGTGTAGTGAGTCAGTGAGTCAAGTGTTATGATTCAATGTGTGTATAGTGTGTTCAGTGACTGATAGTGAAATATGAGTGAACAGTGTGGCATTACATTATTTAATAATTATTTGTAAATAAAGTATTGTATACCAGGAGTAAATCTAATGATTATGTCTAACTAGAAGTCAATAAATATATGCGTATACGAATTAGCTTATTTTGAATTGATCTAAACTTGTCAATACTTTGACATGTCCTATATCCTGGTGAAAAGAGATCTTCGGTTGAATAAGGCTACTACAACAACTACTACTACTACTGACTGGTAAATATACTCAAAGGGTACAGTTAAAAATCTTCAGTATTTTGAAAAGATTTTTACAACGAGATCAACTATTGAATCTTCCTGGCAGATTGAAACTGTGAGCCGGACCGAGACTCGAACTTGGACCTTTGCCTTTCGCGGGATAGTACTCTACTATTTGAGCTGCCCAAGCACAACTCACGACTCGTCTTCACAGCTTTACTTCTGCCAGTACCTCTTCTCTTACCTTCCAAATTTTACAGAAGCTCTCCTGCGAATAAAAATCTCATTCTGGAAACTTCCCCCAGGCTGTGGCTAAGCCATGTCTCCGCAATATTCTTTCTTTCAGGAGTGCTAGTTCTGCAAGGTTCGCAGAAGAGCTTCTGTAAAGTTTGGAAGGTAGGAGACGAGGCACTGGCAGAAGTAAAGCTGTGAGTACCGGGCGTGAGTCGTGTTTGAGTATCTCAGAGGATAGAGCACTTGCCTGCGAAAGGCAAAGGTCCCTAGTTCGAGTCTAGGTAACGCACACAGTTTTAATCTGCCAGGAAGTTTCATATCAGCGCACACTCTGCTGCAGAGTGAAAATCTCATTCTGAGCTCAACTGCTGTTTTCGGTTACTGTTCTTACGACCCTTTCGTGCAGTTTGAAAATTGTGTTAATATTGTCTTCACGTGATAGCCAGAAATGAATGCCGTAGCTAAGAACTGTGTGTATATCTGAATAAAATGTAACTAAAAGACACTGGTTGCTACGCACTGCTGACAGGACTTCAAAGTCTTAACTTTACCGATGACCTGTTTGCAAGTATCTTTATGTGTTTACACCACTTCAGTTAGGAATCAACACACATTGCTAGAAATTTTGCATTTGTTCAGAGTCTATAGTTTTGCCATCTATATTTTATTTAACAGTATCACTTTCCCTCTTCCAACTGAAATTCATCGAATTTATTTTCGTTATGTTCATTATAACTTTATTACTTACTGACCAACTGCAAACTTCGTGAGGGATTCATTTGCTTTGACCTCGAAGTCTTGCGCTACGAACCCCTTCTGTTAAATGTTTGCGGCGCACTTGAAGTGTTACTTCTCGAAGAAAATCCGAGCCTTCGACAATATCCATTACTATCGATGTCAGAAAAGCAACTGATTGTCCAAGTGTTAACGAAATAGCAGAGATATAACTGATGTAGCAGAGCCCATTGCGACTGTAGCAATATCTGCGGAGTGAGCATTTAGGTGGGCAGAAAATAATTTTTGTCACTAACATACATTGACTCAAAAACTCACGTGACTATAGTTTTTGTCTGTAAGTGTCCAGCAGCTTTTGAATGTCACTACGGCCCAAGTACAAACAAATCCTGTTCAAATGTACCGTGGAGTTTGTAGACGTGTTTCATGGGCATCTTAATAAATCTCATTCTGAATCTAGAATGACCTTGGCTTACAGTATATATACAAGGGAGTTTCGCTTGTTTGCGACACGCGTCACAGCTTAGATGAGACTGATTTTTTGCTGTAGGAAAGGAAGGGACAGCCACTGCTATTTTATATATTTTGTGTCGCACTGTGTTGTAGTGCCCAGTCTCTGTTTTAACAAAGTGTACTGCTGTGCCATTGTGAAATGACTTCATAGTACGCTAACAAAGTGTCCCGGAAACTTCAAATTTGGAGAAATGGCGTGGTACAAAATAGCGATTTGTCAGACTCTGAAATATTTTTCGGGCTTAAATTCTTTAGTTACTTTCTGTTCATCTTTAGATAAACTAAAATACTAATGGCACATAACCACGTCATAGGAGCTATGTGAATATTGTAAAATAACCATAATCGTTTGGAAAACTGAGAAATCTTCATGTATAAAACTTATCTGCAGTAAAACGTGAGTCAAATTTATATCTATTCAACATACTGACTGGCATCACGCTTTCATACTTCCGAACCTATCCAAAACATGTCTCATACATATTTGGCTATACAGTGAAATTAATCAGCCCTCCGATCTTATACCAAAATTTCACTGTATCTGGATATTAATCAACACATAAAGTGCCTCTGATTGGTATTACAACTATGATTACCCATTTTAGCAGTTGTCTATGAAAGGTAATTTCTTCTCCGTAGACGAATTTCGATTGTTATCCGTATCAGCAACGATTCAGCAAAATGGCTCTGAGCACTATGGGACTTAACGTCTATGGTCATCAGTCCCCAAGAAAATAGAAGTACTTAAACCTAAATAACCTAAGGACATCACACAACACCCAGTCATCACGAGGCAAAGAAAATCCGTGACCCCGTAGGGAATCGAACTCGGGAACCCGGGCGCGGGAAGCGAGAACGCTACCGCACGACCACGATCTGCGGGCTAACGATTCGGCACCATTTCTGTTAATAATAAATAAAAGTGAAAACATAGAAAATATGTGTAATACTGACGTTTGAGTATTAACAAAAACTGTAAAAAACAGCTTCATACCAACGTCACGTGTATAGTCTGGTTTGACGCTGGCGACATTTCCAGAATGTTATACTCACTCCATAGATATTACTCTATTATTACGATCAGGAATTCAATCATTTCCAACGATGAAACGATTCGCTCCGTGATCGTCTCTATCACGGAACACGCTCCTATGCAGTCTTTTGTTGTCAAGTAACCATCTCCCTCTCTTCCCATACGCCTCTGAGTCCATAGGCCTTATCTTTAGCGAAGTTGTTCACACACTTTTAAATTTCCACTGCCATTGTGATGATACAGTTACAGTAGTTTAAGTACTGAGCAGAATCCGTGTTTGTTCAAAGAAGATTTTGTGCTTGATTGTTAGGTACCCCAAGTACACTTTACCCAGATTATTTTTCCTTATTCTTTTCCATTTGTGGTCTGATGAAGTAAATAATACCGATGGTAAAACGTTTCTCTAGTTATAAGCTTTTTCATTTTCCCTGAGCGAGTAATCTCGATACAGGTACTGTTCAGAATACTGCCCCTATCATCATTGGGAATGTTCATGCTCGGACACGCTTGGTCGGTCAGTACACGGAAAACTCAACTGGAATGTAAAATTAAGTCTTCTTTCTTGTCTGTTCTTATTACAGTCGTGCGAGGGGCCAGGTGATTTAAGCACTCGGCTCACATTCAAGAAGAACGAAGTTCAAATCCCCGTCTCCTTATCCAGATTTGTTTTTATCGTGCCGTCGCTAAACCAATGAAGATGAGGGCCAGAGTAGTTCATTTCAAAGACCGCTCAGTTGCTTTTCTGACAACGACGGTAGTGGATATTGTCGAAGGCTCGGATTTTCTTCGAGAAGTAACACTTCAAGCGCGCCACGAACATTTAACTGGAGGAGTTCGGAGCGCAAGACTTCGAGGTCAAAGCAAATGAATCCCTCACGAAGTTTGCAGTTGGTCAGTAAGTAATAAAGTTATAATGAACATAACGAAAATAAATTCGATGAATTTCAGCTGGAAGAGGGAAAGTGATACTGTTAAATAAAATGTAGATGGCAACACTATAGACTCTGAAACAAATGCAAAATTTCTAGCAATGTGTGTTGATTCCTAACTGAAGTGGTGTAAACACATAAAGATACTTGCAAACAGGTCATCGGTAAAGTTAAGACTTTGAAGTCCTGTCAGCAGTGCGTAGCAACCAGTGTCTTTTAGTTACATTTTATTCAGATATACACTCAGTTCTTAGCTACGGCATTCATTTCTGGCTATCATATATATTAACACAATTTTCAAACTGCACGAAAGGGTCGTAAGAACAGTAACCGAAAACAGCAGTTGAGCTCAGAATGAGATTTTCACTCTGCAGCAGAGTGTGCGCTGATATGAAACTTCCTGGCAGATTCCTCGTCAATAATAGCAGTTTAATAAGACACAGCTGTAAAATACTAACGCGAATTCCTTACAGACGAATGGAAAAACTAGTAGAAGCCGACCTCGGGGAAGATCAGTTTGGATTCCGTAGAAATGTTGGAACACGTAAGGCAATACTGACCCTACGACTTATCTTAGAAGCTAGATTAAGGAAGGGAAAACCTACGTTTCTAGCTTTTGTAAACTTAGAGAAAGCTTTTGACAATGTTGACTGGAATACTCTCTTTCAAATTCTGAAGGTGGCAGGGGTAAAATACAGGGAGCGAAAGGCTATTTACAATCTGTACAGAAACCAGGTGGCAGTTATAAGAGTCGAGGGACATGAAAGGGAAGCAGTGGTTGGGAAGGGAGTGAGACAGGGTTGTAGTCTCTCCCCGATGTTATTCAGTCTGTATATTGAGCAAGCAGTAAAGGAAACAACAGAAAAATTTGGAGTAGATATTAAAATCGACGGAGAAGAAATAAAAAATTTGAGGTTCGACGATGACGTCGTAATTCTGTCAGAGACAGCAAAGGACTTGGAAGAGCAGTTGAACGGAATGAATAATGTCTTGAAACGAGGATATAAGTTGAACATCAACAAAAGCAAAACGAGGATAATGGAATGTAGTCGAGTTAAGTCGGGTGATGCCGAGGGAATTAGATTAGGAAATGAGACACTTGAAGTAGTAAAGGAGTTTTGCTATTTGGGTAGCAAAAGAACTGATGATGGTCGAAGTAGAGAGGATATAAAATGTAGACTGGCAATGGCAAGGAAAGCGTTTCTGAAGAAGAGAAATTTGTGAACATCGAGTATAGATTTAAGTGTCAGGAAGTCATTTCTGAAAGTATTTGTAAGGAGTGTAACCATGTATGGAAGTGAAACATGGGCGATAAATAGTTTGGAGAAGAAGATAATAGAAGCTTTCGAAATGTGGTGCTACAGAAGAATGCTGAAGATTAGATGGGTAGATCACATAACTAATGAGGAAGTATTGAATAGGATTGGGGAGAAGAGAAGTTTGTGGCACAACTTGACCAGAAGATGGGATCGGTTGGTAGGACTTGTTCTGAGGCATCAAGGGATCACCAATTTAGTGTTGGAGCGCAGCGTAGAGGGTAAAAATCGTAGAGGGAGACCAAGAGATGAGTACACTAAGCAGATTCAGAAGGATGTGGGTTGCAGTGGGTACTGGGATATGAAGAAGCTTGCACAGGATAGAGTAGCATGGAGAGCTGCATCAAACCAGTCTCAGGACTGAAGACCACAACAACAACAATAGCCGTATCAGCGACGAGTTATTGAAGTCATATCTTCCTTTCTTTGTTATTTACGGTGAGATTGGGTGTCTTGCGTGCCCCAGAGATACACATAATCCTACCATACATAAACCACAAGCATGGAGTATGTGTGGAACAAACGTCTGGTTCCTGAACAGGGGCAGGGCTTTCTTAGCATTTGCAGGGGGTAAAAGTCCGTATGATTCACTGATCTCATCTGTAACATCAGGCAGCATGGCCTTGGTATGCCGACATTGCGATGGTCTGTAAAGGATAAAAAACTACAGCTGTTATATTTCCTGAGGGTATGTAGTTCTGTTGTACTGCCAAGTGATGACTGCATCCTTTTGTGTACAATATTTCGGCAGTAAATAGTCCCCAGTCCGGGTATCCGAGCACGGATTCCTCATGATACTGTCGTCATGAGGAAAAAGAAAAATGGTATTCTGAGGTTCCGAGCATGAAACACTACACTGAGATGAAAAGTACCGGGTTAGCGATATACAGATGGCGCTAGTATCGCGTACGCAAGTTATGAAAGGGCAGTGCACTGGCGGTGTTATTATTTGTAATCAGATGATGCATGTGAAAATGTATCCGACGTGATTATTGCCGCACGACGGCACTTAACAGACTTTGATCTCGGAACAGTAGTTGGAGCTAGACGCATAGGACATTTCATTTTGGAAATCGTTACGGAATTCAGTCTTTCGAGACCTACAGTGTCAAGAGTGTGCCGAGAATACCATATTTCAGGCATTAAGTCTCACCACGGACAGTGACTGTCACGTTTTTGTTAATATGTTTTAATAAAAAATTTGATGCATTAGTACTCGATGTTTGTGAACCTTGTATCAAATGGTGAGGAGACATAGAGTGATGGTCTTGTTTGTTTGTGGGTTTTGAATTGACATGTGGTCGTGTGTGAAAACTTTTCTAAGCACTGAGGCTTAGTACTTAGCGTGAAAGATGTGTATTCGTGGACTGATGTGTTGGGAAGGTTTTCATTTTCCAAGTCTTCTGTTCTGACTAGTTGGCTCTCGACTTGATTAGATAAAGTGGATTTTCTGTCGTGGAGTATTGGTAAGTGAATTTTGTTTTTGCAACTGGATATTTCTTGTGACAAGTACATGTGATGTGAAGGATGTTTCATCTGTCCCAGTATTAATCAACCAGTGTTAGTATAAATGTGAATGTGATGTGAAATGAGATTAATGTCTAAATCCTCAGGCGACATAAGTTCTATTGATGCCCTGCGTTTGCAAAGCATAAGATGCTCCAGTTGCAATAGTGCCTATTTCATGTTTATTTTCTGTACTGTTTTCTTACTCTTGCCCTGTTCTCCGTCTGCATGAGTCTGTCACTTCTACTACCGGTGTACTTGTTGCGAAAGTTGTTTTAAAGAAGTTGTCATCTGACGGAGAGCATATATGTCCATGTTCTATGAAAGCACTACGTCTTCAGGCCACGAGTGGCCCATCAGGACCATCTGACCGCCGTGTCATCCTCAGTGGAGGATGCGGATAGGAGGGGCGTGGGGACAGCACACCACTCTTCTGGTCGTTATGATGGTATTCTTGACCGAAGCCGCTACTATTCGGTCGAGTAGCTCCTCAATTGGCATCACGAGGCTGAGTGCACCCCGAAAATGGCAACAGCGCATAGCGGTCTGGATGGTCGCCCATCCAAGTGCCGACCACGCCCGACAGCGCTTAACTTTCGTGATCTCACGGGAACCGGTGTATCCACTGCGGCAAAGCCGTTGCCTGTTCTATGAAAACGAAATTAAATAAATCACGTTAAGGAAGCTGAAATTAGTTGTCCCAGGGAGATGAAGAATTGTGCGCTAGATCTCATGTGGGTGTTGTTCCAAGATTATATTATGTTGGATAATGGTTTCTGAAGACTATGGTGGAAGTATAACGTTGTTTACAAGATGGTTCCGGAAGTGAACGTGTGTGTTTATTGATTCCCCGTAGATAAGAATGCGATATGGTTTCGTGGCTGTAATGAGTGATATTCTAGAGATTATTTGAGATGATTTTGCGGCTTAATAGATTCACTCCAAACGCAAAAGATGAACAGTGTGATTTTATTGGTTTTGAGTTGCACCAACGAAAAAAGCATGCCAAATTTAAAATGACGCAAAACCCCCAAGATTTCAATGTTTAGACGAAGTTCGAAGTATAGTGTGTACTTCAGTGCGAGATGCTTTTAATAATTTCCACAACGAAACTCTGTCTCGGAATCTGGCAGAAAACCTAAAGAGATTCCGGTCATACACTATATGATCAAAAGTATCCGGACACCTGGCTGAAAATGACTTACAAGTTCGTGGCGTCCTCCATCGATAATGCTGCACTTCAATACAGTGTTGGCCCACCCTTAGCCATGATGACAGCTTCCACTCTCGCAAGCATACGTTGAATCAGTTCCTGGAAGGTTTCTTTGGGAATGTAGCCGATTCTTCACGGAGTGCTGCACTGAGGAGAGGTATCGATGTCGGTCAGTGAGGCCTGGCGCGAAGTCGGCGTTCGAAAACATCCGAAAGCTATAAGATTCAGGTCAGGACTCTGTGCAGGCCAGTCCATTACAGGGATGTTTTTGAGGTGTAACCACTCTACTACAGGCCGTGCATTATGAACAGGTGCTCGACCGTGTTGAATGATGCAGTCGCCATCCCCAAATTGCTCTTCAACAGTGGGAAGCAAGAATGTGTTTAAAACCTCAATGTAGGTCTGTGCTGTGATAGTGCCACACAAAACAACAAGGGGTGTAAGCCCCCTCCATGAAAAACACGACCGCACCATAACACCACCGCCTCCGAATTTTACTGTTGGCGCTACACACGCTGGCAGTTGACGTTCACCGTGCATTCGCGATACCCACACCCTGCTATCGGATCGCTACATTCTGTACCGTGATTCGTCAATCCACACAACCTTTTTCCACTTTTCAATCGTCCAATAGGTCTTTTGGCATTTACCGTCTTGATGTGTGGCTTATGAGCAGCAGCTAGATCACGAAATCCAAGTTTTCTCACCTCCCGCCTAACTGTCATAGTACTTGCAGTGGATCCTGATTCAGTTTGGAATTTCTGTGTGATGGTCTAGATAGATGTTTGCCTATTACATATTACGACCCTTTTCAGCTCTAGGCGGTCTCTGTCAGCCAACAGACGAGGTCGGCCTGTATGCTTTTCTGCTTTATGTGTCCCTTCACGTTTCCACTTCATCATCACATCGAAAACAGTGGACCTAGTGATGTTTAGGAGTGTGGAAATCTCGCGTATAGTCGTATGACACAAGTGACACCCAATCACCAGAACGAAGTCCCTGAGTTCCGCGGAGCGGTCCATTCTGCTCTCTCACGGTGTCTAATGACTACTGAAGTCGCTGATATGGAGTACCTCCTGTAGGTGGCAGCACAATGCACCTAACATGAAAAACGTATGTTTTTGGGGGGTGTCCGGATACTGTTGATGACACAGTGTACATAAAGCACACCAGTGGCAAGACGCATTCAATACCTACACTGCGAGATAACAACGGCGAGGTCACTAATGACAGCGCCACTAAAGCAGAGTTATTAAACACGGTTTTCCGAAAGTCCTTCACCAAAGAAGGCGAAATAAATATTCCTGAATTCCAAGCAAGAACAACTGCCAAGAAGTAGATATCATCGGTGTAGCAAAACAGCTTAAATCACTTATTAAGGGCAAGGCCTCCGGTCGAGATTGTATACTAGTAAGGTTTCTTTCAGAGTATGCTGATACAACAGCTCCTATTTAGCAATTATATACAACCACTCGCTCACAGAAAGATGATGCCCGAAAGAATGGAAAATTGCTCACGTCACACCAATACCCACAAAGGGAAGTAGTAGTAATCCGTTGAATTACAGGCCCATATCACTAACGTCGATTTGCAGAAGGGTTTTGGAACATGTACTATTTTCGAACATTGCGAAGTAACTCGAAGAAAACGATTTATTGACACACAGTCAGCATGGATTCAGAAAATATCGTTCTTGAGAAACACAACTAGCTCTTTATACTTATTAAGTAATGAGTGCTATTTCCAGGGAGGTGTAATTGTTTAAATATTTTTAGATTTCCTGAAGGCTTTCGACACCGTTCCTCACAAGCGTCTTCTAACAAAACTGCGTGCCCATGGAATATCGCGTCGGTTGCGCGACTGGATTCTTGATTTCCTGTCAGAAAGGTCACAGTTCGTAGTAATAGACAGAAAGTCATCGAGTGAAACAGAAGTAATATCCGGCTTTCCCCAAGGAAGTGTTATTGTCCCTGATCTATATTAACGACATAGGAGACAAGCTGAGTTGCCGGCTTAGATTGTTTGCAGATGATGCTGTCATTTACCGTCTTGTAAAGTCATCATATGATATATACGCATTGCAACATTGCAAAATGATTTAGATAAGATGTCTGTATGGTGCGAAAAGTGGCAATTGCCCCTGAATAAAGAAAAGTGTGAAGTTATTCACATGAGTACTAAAAATAATCCAGTAAATTTCGCTTAG
Source organism: Schistocerca gregaria (assembly GCF_023897955.1). Lineage (NCBI taxonomy): Eukaryota > Metazoa > Arthropoda > Insecta > Orthoptera > Acrididae > Schistocerca > Schistocerca gregaria. The sequence continues at coordinate 767,705,055 of NC_064921.1, forward strand.
TCGATAAGTCACGGAAATCTGAAGGCTGTAACTTCAACTAAATACTTAGGGGTTACAGTTACAAATAACGTAAATTGGAATGATCACATAGATAATGTTGTGGGTGGAGCAAACCAAAGACTGCGATTCATTGGCAGAACACTTAGGAGGCGCAACAGGTCTTCTAAAGAGACTGCTTACACCGCGCTTGTGCAGCCTATTCTGGAGTATTGCTGTGCGGTGTCGGATCCGCATCAGGTGGGACTGACGGATGACATTGAAAAAGTGCAAAGAAGGGCAGCTCGTTTTGTACTATCGCGAAATAGGGGAGATAGTGCCACAGACATGATACGTGAATTGGGTGGCAATCATTAAAACAAAGCCGTTTCTCTTTGCGACGGGATCCTCCCATGAAATTTAAATCACCAGTTTTCTCCTCCGATTACGAAACAATTGTTTTGTCATCCACATAAATAGGGAGAAATGATCATCACAATAAAATAAGGGAAATCATTGCTCGCACAGAAAAATTTAAGTGTTCGCTTTACCCGCGTGCCTTTCGACAGTGGAACGGCAGAGAGACAGTTTGCAGGTAGTTCAAATGGCTCTGAGCACTATGGGACTTAGCATCTGAGGTCATCAGTCCCCTAGAACTTAGAACTACTTAAACCTAACTAACCTATGGATATCATACACATCCATACCCGAGGCAGGATTCGAACCTGCGACCGCAGCGGTCGCGCGGTTCCAGACTGAAGCGCCTAGAACCGCTCGGCCACATCGGCCGGCCGCAGGTGGTTCACTGAACCCTCCGCTAGGCACTTTACTGTGAATGAAAGAGTAACCACGTAGATGTAGATTAAGATTGTAGTGACCTACATCGTTTCCTCAAGTGAAAACTGATCTGGAGCCGTATCTGAAATAATCCTCCCTGCATTCTTAAACCTATAAAATGTTTTGAAATAAGACAGTGCTTTTCTTTATTGGCAATTACACGTCTCGCTCTTTCGGGGGCGTCTTCAGATTAACCTAGAGGTGTAAAATAACATTGTGAGGCATAGTACATTAAAAACGGAGGATAGGGATAGTATGAGGGAAAGTTCCAGGCTGGTTAGCCTTCTCTACAATTAACAAGAACTGTGAACTCACATAAGAAGTAATGTGGTGAATCGTCAACCGTCCTTTAATGGCAGCTTATCACATTAGGATAAAAATTGTAACGTACAATCGTCCTACCGCCATAACGCAAATAAAAGCATGAGGGATCTGAAATCGGGAATAAAATGTTAATTATGCTACTGTAAAGAGGAACTATGGCAAACCAAGAAAAATATTTAAAAGAGCTTACATAATACAGAGCCATCCGCATTCCTGCGTATAGAGCATGGACCGTTGCGTACAGTGGATGAAGTGTATATATAATGCAGCAGATAGCACGAGATACATCAGACTTTGCGGCCGGCCACACACACACACACACACACACACACACGCACACACACACACACACAACACAAAGCCGTAAAGACAAGGGTAGATGGCGCTGGTTAACCGTGGTACTTAAGAAAAGCGGTTGCACAGCTAAATTATATATGCAGAAAAAATAGATTAGGTAAACAGGAAAATTATTAAAATTAAATTAGTGCTGGTATAGTGATAAAATAAGAGCAAACACAAGCTGTTCTTGCCTACATTACCATCAAAATAACCACCAAACAGAAAATTATATGGATACAAATTTAATTATAGCTTTTTTATATTTTCTTGCAATAAACCACAGTGAACTTTGCCGTGTAGTACAGATCATTTGACGTTTTATGGAGGAGGTAGTCTTACGGAATGGTGGAGTTTATCGTGGTTAGGGTGTGGTCCTACGCAGCGCTTAAGAAAACAGCAGACAGTTGAGGAACAGTTCGGTGGCTATGATTTCTTTGCTTCAGCAGGACAATGTATTCTGTAATAAAGCAGCATCAGTGAGGCAATAGTTTGTAGGTAATAGCAATCCTGAAATGGAATGACTTTGACATTATCCCGACCTGACCCCAAATGAACACCTTCCGGGTGGATTAGACTGTCCACTTCAATCCAGAGTTCAGGGTCCAACACAAGAAGCTCGTCTGGTTTCGACTCCTGACGAAAAATTGGCTACAATCCCTCAACACACATACGTCCTTACTGGAAGTGTCACCAGCAGTGTTCAAGCCGTCATCAGAGCGAAGGGAGGAAACATTTCATATTAATGTCTACTTACAGGTGTACGGACACTTTTGATCATATAATTTTGTGAAACTGGGAGGAATCTTTACGAAATAAACAGTTTTTGATGAAACTTATCACAGAGTAAAGAGGCAGTTTAATATGTTTGTTCAATGTTCGGAAAGCCTCACTCACTAATAAGGAACGACAAACAGCCCTTAGTAGTTCGGGATGTACTCTTTATTAAAGAAAGGTTCTACTTTGACAGTGTGTTCTTGAGTTGTGTTATATTTCAAGCCAACTCTCATGTTAACAGAGCATGGGTTTCTTCTGAGAAGTGACGTGTACAGAGATGGTGCGAGAATCAAAGTGCGTCACTTCATCGCTATTTTGCAGACCAATCGTAGTAAAAGCTGAACGAGGTCCTTCGTAAACTAGCCCACTACACACGGTCTTAACTGCAGTTCATTTGTAATACAACCCATCCTCTCAGAGCTGATGCCTCTCAAGCAGCCTATTTCACTTTAATGTACACCGACATGACGTCTAGAGAAATCACCGAAAATGGTTTCTATTGAAAACCACATTAATCGGAAAGAGACACATTTTCTATACGATGGATAGTCATAACAATCTAACTATTATGTCGAGAAATTGAAGCTGTGTTCATGAGGCACGATGTCACGCCTTCTCTACATTTACAGACTTCTCTCCTACACATGCTCCCACTCATGAATGACTTGGTTGTAGAAGTCTGCATTTAGCTGTTCTGGAAACGTTTTGTCGTTGTCAATTTGAAAATAGCTGTCACGCAATGGTGTCTTCACCCAAGGAAAGAGGAAGAAGTCAATGGGTACGACTTTAGGAGAGTACGGGGCAACATGTGGTAGCTCAAAGAAGGAGCACTTGAGACTCTGCTGGGACATTTGACACTGCGCAAAACCTCCACCTTGGACTACTTCCCATGGCACTTCACAATGACTCTCTCCCGCAACCTTCAAAAAATGTTCAAATGTATGTGAATTCCTAAGTGACCAAACTGCTGAGATCATTGGTCTTCAGACTTACTATGCTAAGAACAACACACACACACCCATGCCTGAAAGAGGACTCGAACCTCCGGCGGTAGGGCCGCGCAGTCCCTGACACCGCAACCTTCATCAGCAGACTTAGGTAGCACATTCCTTTGACGGCTTTATCCTTAAGGGCATAATCTGCTGGCATACCGTTACAGTCACAAAAAACTTCAGCACCACCTTGGCTGCTGAGGGTTGAGTTCCGCCAATTACAGCGATGCAGGCACATGATTCCGCTGCTGCCTTTCTCCTTTGCCTAGGGGGCGTAGGAACATCCAGCATGGTTATCATGAGGCTAGAGAATTAATCTGTATTTCCTTGACAGAGCTTCAACATTTTTGCAGCTGCTTTTTGGATGGGTGTGAAGAGTCACGAAATTGAGCGGTCGCAAAATGTCGTGCTAATGCAATAATGGAAAAAAATGAAAACTGATCCAGAGCAAATAAGTATGAGAAAGGAAGTCTCAAATCGACTTTTTAGATCGCTCTTATTTGTTTTCAGTTTAATATCAAGCACTGCGTTTTTCCAGACGGCAGCAACCCATTGCTTAGTGGTTTTCTTTCTTCAATTAAGAAACCCTCGCTGAGTGCAGTAAGAATTTTAATGGAGTACTTTATCTGCCAGATTAGTTTTTTTCTTTACTCTTTGCTTCGGTGTATAACCATACTGTGAACATTGTACAGAGAAATCACGATACAAAATAGTCTGAAAAACGATTTAAAATAGTTTTACACTCCATATAGAGCTCGCTGTTTCGAATGACAAGACTGAAACATGAAGAGACGGCAACAGTCTCACGGATTATGCAAACTGAGTGATACATTTAGATACCAAGACAATGGATCATATAAAATAGGAAGGCTGAATGTCAGTTATTTTCTCATCGACAAGTGGAAAGCGTAGAGTAACAGCAGAAAATCATTCCTTTCACTGTGAAGTTGTAGAGTACAGGTCAGATTTTAAAAACATGGATGACTGTAGCTTGGCGCGATCGTGTTCTTGCTTCTCGAGCACGAGGTTCGGAGTTCGATTCCTGGCGGGGTCAAGGATTTTCACCTGCCTCGAGATGACTGGACGTTTGTGTTGTCCTCATCATTTCATCATCATTCATGAAACTGGCGACTGGGCAAAAGTTGCCAATGTGTACGGCCGCTGGTAACAGCACAGTTGAGCGCCCCACAAACCAAACATTATCATCTTCACCATTAGCAGCTTGAGAACTTACGCTATTAACGCTTGTGTTCTAAAAATACGTATCATGGTAAACTGGTAGAGGATCTGACAAGAATTAACAAATTCATCACTTGTTATTTCAGGCGAGTGGATTACACTGGAGGTTAAACCGCTGGTAGCTTTTTCCAGTCTATGCGCCTTACAAATATCTGATATCATTCGTACTACATTAAAATATTTTCTATTACATGACCGAAGAATAGTCATTGTTTGCTAAATGAACAAGCTGTCGGCTGCAAAACAGGTCTGCCATAATTTGGCAACAGATCTTACTTTCCCGATTCATTATTTTAGCAAAGCAAAGAATCAGTTACTTAGCACCTTGACAGGCAAGGCAAAGCAAGACATTTGTATAAAAGTTGTTGTTGTAGGTGAGACCGTAGTCTGACGAGCTATGAAGAAAATGAGGTAAACACACTTCGCTACAATGCTCGCTTAAGACTAAGATTAAACAAATGTGGAATAAGGAAGGAAAAGTGGTAAATAAATTTCACAGATAACAGCAGAACATTGGTAATGGGTGTGTGGGGAATCAACGAAAACCAGGAATCTTTTTCAGCTTGCATCGTTCTCATCTACTGCGAGATGTTCCGACGGTTATTTCACGTACAGACTTTGACTAAAAATTATTATCCATAGTTCCCCAAATTATGAAATTCAGCCACATTTTCGTTTTCCTTTCCGTATTACAAACAGTTGTTAAGTAAATAATACACACATCAAACTAAGTTTTGCATCAACCCAGTTCCTTGAACTCCTGAAGATAGACGTTGACTGTGGGTATTGTATCACAACCACAGTCCATTCGACTGTTCCGAGATGTCACTAAACTCGCCCAAAGATGTAAACAACCATGCATGAGCAGCGCATATTAGGAGGGGGTCCGAAAGCCGATGAGTTCCACTCATTCCACCAGAAAGGAGGTACACGGATCGTGTTATCTGTACTTCAACCATGCCTAGACGGTCAATACCGCGGTTCGATCGCATCACCATTGTTGCTGTGCACTTAGAGGGACTCTCAACAAGGGCAGTGTCCAGGCACCTCTGAGTGAACCAAAGCGATGTTGTTCGCAGATGGAGGAGGTACAGAGAAACACGAACTGTCGACGACATGCCTCGCTCAGGCCGCCCAAGGGCTACTAGTGCACTGAATGACCGCTGCCTACGGATTGTGGCTCGGAGGAGTCCTGACAGCCACAGGGTGCAGCCACAGGACGCCCCGTAACAAACGGAGTCGAAGTCTTCAGTCATTCAAGAGGCATCGTATCGAACATACAGGCAAAGCGGAAAAACGTCATCCGCTAAATTACAACGCGACAGAAAATGTGTGTTGAGCGATCTTTACAGAAGGTCATTGAACAGGATTATAGCGAAAAATAAGAGGACGACAGCTGCTAAAGTCACTGCAGAGCTGAAAGTCGCAATCGTGAACCCGATGAGTACCAAAGCAATACGAATGGAGCTCCATAAGGAGGGAATAGTAGGGCGAGCTGAAATTCCAAACACATTCAAAAGTGATGCAAATGCGGATCACAAAAGAACTTGGTAACTGAAACCATAAAATCTGGACTATGGAACAATGGAAGAGTGTCATGTGGTCGGATGAGTTTTGTTGCACATTGTTTCCAACTGCTGACCGATTGTACGTCCCAAAAGTGAAAGTGACGAGCCTTTGGTGATGATTTAAGGCACTGATACTGTGACGTACTGTAGGATCCCTGGTTAGTCTGCAGGGTCGTGTTACTGCCAAGGATTCTGTGGCCATGGTGTCTGCTCAGGCCCATCCTAAGGTACGGTCTTCGTTCCGCAATTCTGATCCTGTGCTCCAAGACGACGAGGCCGCTGTTCACACAACTCGCATCGCAAATGGATGGTTTTGTGGGCATCAGGATGAAATGTCGCAACTCCTCTGGCCAGCACAGTCGCCAAATCTCAATATTACTGAGCCTTTGTGCACTTCTTTTTATAGATGGATGCTTGGTTGCTATCCGCTTCCATCATTGTTAGCTCCTCTTGCAACTGTTTTGTAGGAAGATTCCACTGAAAACTACACAGGATCTGTATTTATCCATTCCGAGACTTGTGGAATCTGTTTTGAATGCCAAAGGCTCTCCTATATCGCATTACGCATTTAATTCCATAAATTACCTGGGAGTGCGCATTGGGAGTGATTTAAAATGGAATGATCAAATAAAGTTGATTGTCGGTAAAGCAGATGCCAGACAGATTCATTGGAAGAACCCTAAGCAAATGCAATGCGAGAACAAAGGAAGTGCCCGCATCTCGTGGTCGTGCGGTAGCGTTCTCGCTTCCCACGCCCGGGTACCCGGGTTCGATTCCCGGCGGGGTCAGGGATTTTCTCTGCCTCGTGATGGCTGGGTGTTGTGTGCTGTCCTTAGGTTAGTTAGGTTTAAGTAGTTCTAAGTTCTAGGGGACTGATGACCATAGATGATAAGCCCCATAGTGCTCAGAGCCATTTGAACCATTTGAACCAACAAAGGAAGTAGGTTACAGTACGCTTGTTCGCTCACTGCTTGAATACTGCTCAGCAGTGTGGGATCCGTACTAGAAAGGGTTGATAAACGAGATAGAGAAGATCCAACGAAGAGCAGCGCACTTCGTTACGGGATCATTTAACAATCGCGAAAGCGTTACGGAGATGATAGATAAACTCCAGTGGAAGACTCTGCAGGAGAGACGCTCAGTAGCTCGGTACGGGATTTTGTTGAAGTTTCAACAACATATCTTCACCGAGGAGTCAAGCAATATATTACTCCCTCCTACGTATACCTCGCGAAGAGACCATGAGGATAAAATCAGATAGATTAGAGCCCACACAGAGGCATACCGACAATCCTCCTTTCCACGAACAATACGAGACTGGAATAGAAGGGAGAACTGATAGAGGTACTCAAGGTACCCTCCGCCACACACCGTCAGGTGGCTTGTAGAGTATGGATGTAGATGTAGATGTAATGTGTTGTGTTGTTGGTGGTTCACATTTTTTAACATCCCGATATCTCGCATCAGCGTTCAGAAGGACTATGGTGCAAATATGAGACCTATCACACATATCTTGGCTTCCTAAATCGCTTAAGGCAAATGGTGGAGTGGTTCCTTCCAAAAGGAATGGCCGATTTCCTTCCTTATCCTTTGCTAATCTTAGCTTGTCCTCCATCTCGAATGACCTCGTTGTCGACACGACTTTAAAGAGTAATCTTCCTTTTTTTTCTTCACGTATCTTGCAAGGCGTGGGACAGAAACTTCATCTTCGTTAGTAACCCCGCTGCATGGCTATTTGTTATTATGTAATCCTGAAGCTCAGTTACTATTGTAATGTTTACAAATTATCCATTTCCTCAAAGATCTGGCAGCAAAATGTACTGCTCATCTGATCTAACTTCTTCTGAAGTGTATAAATGCTACAGGTATGCACTATGTCGTTTCCCATTACGTAACTAATGGCTAAATTATTCTCATAATATGTATGCTCTTTGCTAGACTATTGCTGTTTTTCATCAAGTATGGATTTGTTGTCCCTTAATAACCTTATGTGTAGTTTACATTCAAAGTAAAATTTACGTGCAAGGTTTGACGCGCTTATCCTCCTGTAATTAGCTGCGTCACTTTTAGGACATTATTTTTAAGAAATTTACTAGCTTCGGCTATTATTCATGCATTGTCTTCCATAGTACCAAGAAACGATAACAAATTCAGCAAGTGTTTCCGTGAACGGCACTAAAAAGTATTTTATTTACTGCTCTCTGATGTTTTCATGGTTTTTGTTGTTTTGACGCGTCCTGGCAATTCTGCAGTGTAAGCTGGTTGACCGTTTCATCTTTCGTAATTAAATCACCGGATTCTACTTTTTTACTGGAGCATACGTTTATAGAAAGTTCTGTGCAACATTTTCCTGTGATAACATTTATTGAGTCCATTAGATTAGATTAGATTAGATTAGATTAATACTTGTTCCATAGATCATGAATACGACACTTCGTAATGATGTGGAACGTGTCAGGTTAATAAAAGATGTCTGTACAAGAAATTACATTACACAAAATATTGCATGACACTAATGATTAAGTTTTTTTTTATTACTTAGTTTATATCTAAAAATTCAGCCAATGAGTAGAAGGAGTTGTCATCTAGAAATTCTTTTAATTTATTTTTAAATGTTAGTTGGCTATCTGTCAGGCTTTTGATGCTGTTTGGTAGGTGCCCAAAGACTTTTGCGGCAGCATAATTTACCCCCTTCTGTGCCAAAGTCAGATTTAACCCTGCATAGTGAAGATCATCCTTTCTCCTGGTGTTATAGGTATGCACACTGCTATTCCTTTTGAATTGGGTTGGATTATTACCAACTAATTTCATAAGGGAATATATATACTGTGAGGTTACTGTGAGGATCCCTAGATCCTTAAATAGATGTCTGCAGGATGACCGTGGGTGGGCTCCAGCAATTATTCTGATTACACGTTTTTGTGCAATGAATACTTTTCTACTCAACGATGAATTACCCCATAATATGATGCCATACGAAAGCAGTGAATGAAAGTAAGCATAGTAAGCTAATTTACTGAGATTCTTATCACCAAAATTTGCAATAACCCTAATAGCATACGTAGCTGAACTCAGACGTTTCAGCAGACCATCAATGTGTTGCTTCCAGTTTAACCTCTCATCAATGGACACACCTAAAAATTTTGAAAATTCTACCTTAGCTACAGACTTCTGTTCAAATTCTATATTTATTACTGGAGTTGTGCGATTTACTGTACGGAACTGTATATACTGTGTTTTATCAAAATTTAAAGAGAGTCCGTTTGCTGAGAACCACTTAATAATTTTGTGAAAAACATCATTTACAATTACATCACTTAGTTCTTGGTTTTTGGATGTTATTACTATACTTGTATCATCAGCAAAAAGAACTAACTTTGCATCTTCATCAATGTGGAATGGTAAGTCATTAATGTATATCAAGAACAGTAAAGGACCTAAGACCGAACCCTGTGGGACCCCGTGCTTGATAGCACCCCAGTTTGAGGAATCAGCTGTTGTTTTAACATTACACGAACCACTTATTTCAACTTTCTGCATCCTTCCAGTTAAGTATGAATTAAACCATTTGTGCACTGCCCCACTCAAACCATAATGATTTAGCTTATCTAAAAGAATTCCATGATTTACACAATCAAAGGCCTTTGAGAGATCACAAAAAATACCAATCGGTGATGTCCGGTTATTCAGAGCATTTAATATTTGATCAGTGAAAGCATATATAGCATTTTCTGTTGAAAAGCCTTTCTGAAAACCAAACTGACATTTTGTTAGTACTTTATTTTTACAAATATGGGAGGCTACTCTTGAATACATTACTTTCTCAAAAATTTTTGATAGAGCTGTCAGAAGAGAGATTGGGCGGTAGTTGTTGACATCCGACGTATCCCCCTTTTTATGCAATGGTTTTACAATGGCATATTTCAGTCTATCAGGGAAAACACCCTGCTCGAAAGAGCTATTACATACGTGGCTGAGAATCCTACTTATCTGTGGGGAACAAGCTTTAAGTACTTTGCTGGAAATGCCATCAATTCTGTAAGAGCTTTTACTTTTCAGTGAGTTTATTATTTTACTGATTTCAGACGGAGAGGTTGGTGGAATTACAGTTGTTTCAAACTGCGCAGGTATGGCCTCTTCTATTAATAGCCTTGCCTCTTCTAGTGAAGATCTAGATCCTATTTTCTCCACAACATTTAAAAAATGATTATTCAAAATATTTTCAATTTCTGATTGTTTGTTAGTGCACTTGTCATTCAGTTTTATTGCACTAAAGTCTTCCTGTGCTCTTGGTTGCCCTGTTTCCCTTTCAATAATATTCCAAATTGCTTTAATTTTATTATCAGAGTTACTGATCTCAGACATGATACACATGCTTCTGGACTTTTTAATAACTTTTCTTAGTACCGCACAATAGTTTTTATAATATTGAACAATTTCGGAGTCAGTACTCCCTCTTGCTGTTAGATACAGTTCTCTTTTACGGTTGCAAGATATTCTTATTCCTTTAGTTAGCCAAGGTTTTTTATATGTTTTCTTGGAATTATGTTTAACTATTTTCTTGGGAAAACAATTTTCAAATACCCTTAAAAATGTATTGTGCAATAAGTTATATTTCAAGTTTGCATCGGGTTCCTTATACACTTCATCCCAGTCTAGCTGCTGTAGGCTTTTCCTAAAGTTTGCAATATTTATATTGTTAATTGAACGCACTGCTTTGAAAGTCTGATTTATTATACTGCATCGAGCTATGTCATGTACTGTAACAAGCTGTGCACTATGATCTGAAAGACCATTCTCAACAGGATAAGCATTTATGTCCTTAAACATATCTTGGTCTATAAAAAATTTATCTATCAATGTACTGCTGTTCTTTGTTATCCGAGTAGGAAAATCAATGACAGAGCTCAAATTGAAAGAACTGAGTAATACTAAAAGGTCATTCTTCCTATTACACTCTTTCAGGGAATCAACATTGAAATCCCCACAAATGATAATTTGCTTCCCCCTGTCTGACAGATAGCACAACAAAGCATCCAAGTTTTCTAGAAATAGCTGGAAATTCCCTGAGGGGGACCTATACACTGTTACAATTATGAAAGTGCCATCATTTAGTTTAAGTTCAGTGGCACATGCTTCCATATGTTGCTCTACACAAAATTTTTTAGTTTCTAAATTTTTTGCACTGTGGAAGCTTTTCACATATATGGCAACTCCTCCTCTCATCATATTATCTCTACTTACATGTGCAGCTAATTTGTACCCATTGATGCTAACCTTTTGCATATCAGTGACAATGTGATGCTCAGACATGCATAGTATATCTATTACATTCTTGGTTTCTATATCTTCTAAACAAAGCAGAAGCTCATCAATTTTATTCTTCAATCCCCCAATATTTTGATGAAATATACTAACAGTATTTTTCACTTTACTTTTGTGAGTATCTTGAACTTTTTTAACATCTTTAGTACTTTTATTCTTCAATCCCCCAATAGTTTGATGAAATATACTAACATTATTTTTCACTTTACTTTTGTGAGTATCTTCAACTTTTTTAACATCTTTAGTACTTGCCTGGCTGAGTTTCCCACTGGACACTGATCTTACACTAAAAAAGAGTTTCCACCATGAGATGTAGTTCCTCCCCCCTTTAAACTTCCTGCTATCAGCCCAGCCAGTTTACCCTTCCCTTTCCTGTTGAGGTGTAGGCCATGTCTAGTATAGTCCCACCTACAGAGTGAATCAACAGGAACCACACCAATGTGTGACCCTGCACCAGATCCAAGTAGCCGTTCCAACTCCAAATTAACTCTCCTGACAGAAGAGGTCAAATGAGGTCGGTCGTGGCGCTCCAGAACCGACACAAACCCAACACTGGTATGATTCGATGCCGATGCAATCTTTGCCAGGTCACACTTTATGCTGTACCCCGGATCTCTGTCAATACTGTTGCCCAGCCCACCCACAATAACCACGGTGTCTTCCTTAGTAAAACCTTTACATAGTGAACCTAAATCCTCTGTAACCTGCCCAAGTTCAGCACTAGGTTTGAAAAAACTTGTGACCTGGTAATCCAACCCTAATTCATCCTGCAGAAGTTGGCCCACACCCCTAGCATGCGAACTACCTAGCAACAAGACTTTCTTTCTCTTTGCAGACTTCCCTACATTCTTAATCAATTTGCTGCTGAAAGCTTGTTGAGCCCTGTCTACATCTACTTCTGTGAGAGGCTCATCAGTTTCTGACTGAGGCAACAGGTCAAACCTATTTTGTACATTAATAACAAAGCTGTCAGAAGAATTTCTTGGCCTGTTCCTCATGCCTGTTGCCACTTCCTACCCCTGTTTACCCTTCTCCCCCCTTAACCTGCCCAGTTCTCGCCTAGCCTCATCTAACTCAGCCTGAAGGGCAGCAATTTTCCCCTCCTGTTCCACAATCTTCCTATCTCTACTGCATAGCCTACAGAACCACTGATGAGTCTCGCTCATTTTCCCAATTCCCACGCCACTACAGTCGCCCCAATGAAAAAAGTTACTACATCCATCACACCAGACCCCGGAGCTAACGATCCTACGGCACGTCAGGCACTTTACACTCATGGTACAAATCGATTTTAGTGACAGAAAGACAATTAAGTTACCGGAAAACAATGAAAATACGTGTACGAAAAATTAGGCCTACTCGCGACTATGTAAACAGTGGTTCAGAAGTTTTTTACTGGAAATTACTTAAGAGATGACGATACTCTACAGATATAAAGGGGCAGCAAACGTATTTAGCACACTAAACTATCAGTAAATGCACTTAAGATTGCGGTATGAAGTTTAATCTGAAAACTCAAAAGTTCGGCCTGGCCGCGATATGTAAACAATACGAACTTTACGTGATTACTGTGAAAATACGCGAGTAAGACAAAAACCTTTAATGGTACGCTTGCAGAGCACTATAATTAACGTAATAAATTAGTTTAAAGTGTTAAAAAACAGTTTATTACTACTTAAATTACTTATCTTGTACAAGAGCTGTGACTCAGACGTCCGTGTAGCAGGCGCAGGGCTACCAACTGAGTTAGGTTCATTCATAATTTTGTACAAGTATTCTTGCGTTTCATAAATCCATGCAAATTTTGAAAATGTGTTTATGTATCGATGTTTGTTTATATGTATGTACACTGAGATGACATGAGACAAAGATATACACATATGGAAATGGCCGTAGTAGGTATAAAAGACCAGTGTTTTCGTGCAATGTCATTTGTACTCAGGTAATTCATGTGAAAAGGTTTCTGACGTGCTTTTGGCCGTATGACGGTAATTAACAGACTTTGAACGCGGAATGGTAGTTGAAGCTAGACGCATGGGACATTCAATATCGGAATTCGTTAGGTAATTCATTCCGAGAAGCACAGTGTCCAGCTTTTGCCGAGAATACCAAATTTCAGACATTACGTCGCACCATGGGCAACGCAGTGGCGACGGCCTTCGCTTAATGACCGAGAGGAGATGCGTTTGCGTAGATACGCAACTCTGCGTGAAACAGCCACAGATATCAATATGGGAAGTACGACCAACGTGTCCATTAGGACAATGCACCGAAATTTGGCATTAACGTGCGACGGCAAAGAGACGATCGACGAGAGTGTCTTTGACAGCAGCACAACATCACCTACAACGCCTCTCCTGGGCTCTTGACCATATCGTTTGGACTATAGACTATTAGAAACCCGTAGCCTGGACAGATGAGTCCAGATTTCAGTTGATAAGTTCTGATGGTAGGGTTGGCAAGTGTGGCGCAGACCCCACGAATCCATGAACCGAAGTTGTCAACAAGGCACTGTGCTAGCTGGTGGTGGCTCCATAATGACATAGACTGTGTTTACATCGAATGGACTGGGTTCTCTGGCCCAACTGAATTGATCATTGAAACTTCCTGGCAGATTAAAACTGTGTGCCCGACCGAGACTCGAACTCGGGACCTTTGCCTTTCGCGGGCAAGTGCTCTACCAACTGAGCTACCGAAGCACGACTCACGCCCGGTACTCAGAGCTTTACTTCTGCCAGTATCCGTCTCCTACCTTCCAAACTTTACAGAAGCTCTTCTGCGAAACTTGCAGAACTAGCACTTCTGAAAGAAAGGATATTGCGGATACATGGCTTAGCCACAGCCTGGGGGATGTTTCCAGAATGAGATTTTCACTCTGCAGCGGAGTGTGCGCTGATATGAAACTTCCTGGCAGATTAAAACTGTGTGCCCGACCGAGACTCGAACTCGGGACCTTTGCCTTTCGCGGGCAAGTGCTCTACCAACTGAGCTACCGAAGCACGACTCAGGCCCGGTACTCACAGCTTTACTTCTGCCAGTATCCGTCTCCTACCTTCCAAACTTTACAGAAGCTCTTCTGCGAAACTTTCAGAACTAGCACTTCTGAAAGAAAGGATATTGCGGAGACATGGCTTAGCCACAGCCTGGTGGATGTTTCCAGAATGAGATTTTCACTCTGCAGCGGAGTGTGCGCTGATATGAAACTTCTTGGCAGATTAAAACTGTTCATCTACCGAGAGACCATATGTAGCCAAACAACGATGGAAATTTTATGGATGACAATGCGTCATGTGATAGGGCCACAGTTGTTCGTGACTAGTTTGAAAAACAGTCTGGACAATTCGAGCGAATTATGTAGCCAGCCAGATCGCCCGACGAGAATCCCCTGGAAAAGTTATGGGACATAATCGAGAGGTCATTTCGTGTAGGAAACGACTTATTGCATGCATGCCGCATCGAGTTACTGCATGACACTGGACAAAAGGAAGTCCGACACGATATTAGGAGGTATCCCATGAACTTTGTCAGCTCACTGTATATATGTACCTATGTTCCACACCTCCTCCTAAACCGCTGCACCGATTTCAGTCCAACTTGGTACACATATCACTTACAGTATGGAAAGACATGCTGTGGGAATAAGCAGCTTATAACTCTCTATGGGCGGGGGTTACAGTGAAAAAGTAGCGTAGCTCTCGAGGCGCGGATTCACAGATTTTATTTATCCAGTATGTGAGACTGGAAGCACTTAGTGACTTGGAACAAACTTTACACATCATTTCATGCCTTTGTGAAACTTTTCCTTGATGATATCATCCATAAAATGACGAAAGGAAAAAAAATTGTCGCTTTTTCGCTGTTCATACTGTAAAACTGCAGCGTCATGCGTGGTGTTTAAATTCATTATGTCGCCGCTACTAATTCTATGCCCAAAAATTTCGCAAGCAGTAACCGCATACGTCACCGAACGTGCATACAAAATCATATCACTGTACGACACATAGCTCAGGAAATGTGACGTCATAAATAGTAAGATGTATGAAAAACTGCAGCATCTTTCATGACGTTTTACTTTATTACTTCTTTACAAATAACTTTATTCACGACTCAGGAATCACGTATACCGCTAAACGTACCTGTATAAATATATCATTGTACGGCAAATAGTTCAGGAGATACAACGTCATGCACACTGCGGTGCGTGAAAAATTTCCACATTATACATGACGTTCTAAATTATTATTTCTGTACTACTGGCTCTATCCGCACAAACTTTCGCAGGCAGTATCCTTATGTACTACCGGATGTACCTACAAAATTACATCATCCTACGACACACAATTCAGGAGGTATGAGTCATATAGACTGATCTGCGATAAAATGAAACTGCAGGCCCAAATTAGCTAAAGATAAAGGTGAAATATGTACGCAAAAATGAGTGAGATTATTTAAAATTATATGAAATATTACAGTGCCGTACTCTCGCAAAGCTGTGGCTTAAAAGCTTCTCCTACATTACTGTATCGATTTCAGTCAAACTTGGTAGACATGTTACTTGTTGTTTGGAAGGAAATACAGTGGCGGTAAGACCCAGCAGCCTTCTGTTGGGGTGGGGGTGATAACGAGAGAAGGGAGAGAAAGAGATGGAAAGGCAGAGATGGGGCGGAAAGACATGGACATAGATAGAGAGGAGGAGGAGTTAGAGTGAAGGGGGGAGAGGGAAATGGACAGAGAAAGGGAAGAGGAGGAGACAGACAGAGAGATGAGGCAACACGAGATAGGCAGAAGACGGATAGAGGAAGAGATGCACGGAGAGAGGGAGAGGAGGGGATAAACGAGCCGGAAAGATGCACTCAGCTAGTGGTAGGAGGACATGGAAAGAGAGTGGGGAGTGGAGGAGGTGGAGAGGAAGAGGGGGAGAAGGTGATGGACAGAGAAGAGGAAGGAGGAGATGGACAAAGAGAGAGAGAATACCCAGGCAGAGCTAGGTACTCAGTAATTAATATACTTCATGTCACTCTTTGTTGTCTTTAACAACAGATGTTCTTCCTCCTCGATTTTATTCCCTCTGAATTCTGATTTTATCTTTGTTCCTTTGATTGAGTGAATAAGCAGGATTATTTTGTTTTACGGAGGTAGACATGTCTTAATCCCACATACATAATCGTTTCACGTTGGTAAGTGTCTTTGATTTTGTTGCCAATCTTTGTTTTGTGTCTACGGCAGTTAATGTCAACGAATCCTCATTGAACCACTATTGCTCTTCGAATCTGGTTGATATATTGTGCACACTTATATCATGCAAAAGATCTATATTATCTTCTATTAACAATTACAGTTCATTCATCATTTGGCTATATCTCGTGCTTTTTCTTAAAATATGTATTTCTTCGATCTATGTGGGTGTTTTCTCTTTGAGGAATATATAAAGTTGATTACAGACTTTGATGCTTCACCTGCCAACGTTTGTTAGCGAGCTTCTTCTGTGGAACACATAAGCTACTCTCTTTTTACGATATGAGACTTTAATGGCAAATAAGTAATCCCTCGAGTGTTCTACAGCATACCCTTAAGGTAGGCATTGTACCACCTGCGGAGAGGATGGTGTCAGGGGGTATTGGAGGTTGACCATACACAGTCGTGTTTATTCCCACTCTTCTTGTGATACGTGTGCCAGCTCTGTAAGTTCAGTGATATGGTTAGGCAGTCTCAAATCGGGGAAAGGCAAAGGCACGTTTATCAGACACCTCCTGGAGCACTATGGCGAATTCGTCATGTGTGAGCATAGTACCATACTTGAACCAGTCCAGTATGGGTGACTGATGAGTCCATGCAGTGTTTCATTATCACGTTTTGAGATGTACATAACGATGAAAGAGAGAAGATAGACGATGGAACGCAGTGTCGGCACATAGGTTGTTTTCCTCTGGAATATCACCAAGGAGGCTGTGACGGGACGAGTTCTTTCCTAGTCCACCCACACCTACTTCCGATCACCATGAGATCAAACGCCCGTGTTCTAGTTTCGGTGTAGAAAATTCTGTCCACCTACCTCGATAGGCTTTTTGATATCCAGCCTTTCACCCTGCGACAATAGATACTGGTTCTGTCGACGAAAAACAGCTTTGATGAAACACCGACTAATAAGTACCAAACAAAGGCCGCAGACCCGAGCGTTCGGGATTCTGTCTGTTTCCATAAAACGTATAAAGTTCACTCATTTCTGATTTATCGCCTCTAAAACAAATTTTAAATGGCTATCAAATTCGCGTTTATTTAAAACCTATTATCACGGCAAAATCACTGTTATACTGGTCGTATGTAAAGTACGCTCTGCGCGATTGCAATAGAAGTACTATCGATGACAGTGCTGCGAAAGCAGAGTTACTAAACACAGCTTTTCGAAATTCCTTCACCAAAGAAGATGAAGTAAATATTCGAGAATTTAAATCAAGAACAACTGCCTACATGAGTAACTTAGAAATAGATATCCTCGGAAGAATGAAGCGACTTAAAACACTTAATAAAAGCAAGTCTTCTGGCGCAGACTGCATACAAATTAGGTTCCTTTCAGAGTATGCTGATGCAATAGCTCTATACTTAACTATCATATACAACCTCTCGCTCGACGAAAGATCCGCACCCAAAGACTAGAAAGTTGCATAGGTCACACCAATATTCAAGAAAGGTAGTAGTAACCCTCTAAATTATAGGCCCATATCATTAAGGTCAATATGCAGCAGGATTTTGATGTGTTGTGTTCGAACGTTATAAATTACCTTGAAGAGCCAAGACGGATTTGGAATACATCGTCCTTGTTAAGCACAACTACCTCTTTATACACACGAAGTCCTGAGTGCTAGTGACAAGGAATTTCGAATTGATTACGTATTTCTAGATTTCCAAAAGGCTTTTGACACTGTACCACACAAACAGCTGGTTATAAAATTGCGTTCTTATGGAATATCGTTATGTGACTAGGTTAGTGATTTTCTGTCAGAGAAGTCTCAGTTCGCAGTAATTGATGGAAAGTCATCTAGTAAAACAGAAGTCATTTCTTGTGTTCTCCAAGGTAGCGTAATAGGCACTCTGTTGTTCCTTATCTGTATAAACGATTCAGGAGACAATCTGAGCAGCCGTCTTAGTTTTTTGCAGATGATGCTATCGTTTATGGTAAAGTAAACTCATCACAAGATCAAAAGAAATTCCAAAACCATTTAGAAAAGATATCTGAATGGTTTGAAACTTGGCATTTGACCATAAATAATGAAAAATGTGAGGTCATCCACATGAGTGCCAAAATGAATCCGTTAAACTTCGGTTTCATGATAAATCAGTCTCATATAAAGGCCGTAAATTCTACTAAATATCTAGGAATTAGAATTACGAAAAATTTAAATTGGAAAGAAAACATAGAAAAAGTTGTTGTGAACGCGATCCAAAGACTGAGTTTTATTAGCAGAACACTTGGAAAATGTAACAGACCTACTAAAGAGAATGCCTACACTACTCTTGTCCGTCCCCTTTTGTAGTACTAGCGAAATCGAGGAGTGTGACGGACATGATACATGGTTTGGGATGGACACCATTAAAACGTTCTTTGTTGCGGGGAAACCTTCTTGTGAAATTTTAACCACAAATTTTCTCCTCCGAATGCGACTATATTTTTTTTGCGCCAACGTACTTAGGGAGAAATTATCATCATAATTAAATAAGGGAAATCAGAGCTTGCAGGGAAAGATATAGGTGTACGTTTTTTCCACGCGCGCTGTTCGAGAGTGGAATAATTGAGAATTATTGTGAAGGGGATTCGATAAAGTCTCTGCCAGCCATTTAAGTGTGATTTGCAGAGTATCGATGTAGATGTACTACTTTACTTCAAGTCATCACACTTAAATCAGCCAGAATTTACATTTCCATCCCGAGTACACTTCACGATCTAAACAGTCAAGGACCCACAGCTATAAATTAGTTCTACATCGACCAGGAATTTCATAGGCAAAAAATTTCCAAACAAATTTACTTGAAAAACTCTCCTATCACTGGATAGATTAAAACTGTAGTCGCTTGGCATTTACGGTAAGAGACCCAAAAGAATGAACGTTTATCTTCATCTTAGCCGAAGTAAGTGTGCTTCATTCACTGAATTACAGCGAAGTCCCTACTCTAAGCGCAAGAAATAGATAATTATCATTGGCTGATGACCTGAATGGCCAATCAGGAAAGCTCTTGCTCTCAAATAGCCGCAGTAATCCCTAAGTCATCCAACAAGAATACAAAACGTAAATGTGAAAGATCTTCTAAATTTACGAAAGATAATTTAAATTAAAATAAAACTAAATTTACGAAAGCTAATTTAAATTAAAATAAAACGAAGTCCTAACTATCTCTAGAAATAACATATTACCTCATTTGACCCCTATTCTTTATTGTGGCTACTTTTATACAAATGCATGCACATAAGACAGGCGTCACATGTCTCACTATTGGACAAGAATTTCCCTCGGACTTTTTAAAAGTTTTAAACAACATCACACTTCACACACTTCAGATATGTCCTCCATACACTCTCTCATTCTTTCCAAAACTGATGTGCAACAAAACCTAATTACATACAAATTTTAAAGTAATTACTTTAATGCCAGCAAGCAACTGTAGCCAAACAAAAAATATTCTAGATCCACTATATCTATGACTGATGTAATTATGGTTTCAAATAAGATTGTAAAAAAATATGCAACAAATGCTAGCACTTTTTCGTAATAGAACAATAGTTACTAAGTTTTTAGATTAAATTTTTATGTCTTGGAATGTATTGTATACAATTATCTGAGATTTTAACAGTACAGTTCTAGTAGCGGCACAAGCCCGTAAATGGAGTATGAAACAAATCCAAAACGTTTCATATTTCCTTTAGATTCATAGGTAGTGTGAATATACGTTTCGATCACATGCCAGTTTGGCTCAGTGCCCAAGCACACAGTGTCTACCGGAAACAAACAAACTTATATGCATTCAAACAATAACCAAAGCTATAGTATGGTTGCGACGGCTGCATGCGTATGCCGTCTGGAAAAAAAAATGCAAGGTTGAGGTCCTGGGGTTCCTCGAACTAAAAAATCATTTAATCTGAAAGATTTTATTCCTAAAGATCACACAGAAACTACCTATTTAATGCAAGTCCAAGTGTGATTCTCATGAAGCTGAACAACTGAGTAAACGTGACTGAATGGCCGACAAGACTTGTGGACTGAGGGGGCTTTACGGCTGATACTGAGGTGATCAGGTCAGGGCACGGAATTAGTCGGTACAATGTAGTTTTTTTCAGCTCAAGCAACGTATCCGCTAGTGTGTTTTTGTCTCTCTCACTGCCTCCGATCTCCGATACACAACATTTTGCAGTCCTTGCGGCTTGTAATGTAGGAGGTCATTAGCAGATCACTTGTCCCACAATAAAATGCCCAACTTTCACTTCCACATTCCGCAACAGAATGCCGTAATCGTCCTTCACCAGAACACAGCATCGCCTCACATCCAGATCTCGTTAGTAGGCTTCCAAATCAAAGTAGCTGGACACCTATTAGTGGACATCAATAAGGTGGGGGCCGGGGGGGGGGGGTGTTCACCCTTCGCCTTTATGACTGCAATTACAGTGCTAGGGACGGTCTCAATGAGGTATCTGAACGTCTGTGGAGAAATGAAGAAATGACAGGCCATTTCGTCAAGAACCGAAACAAGAGCAGACAGAAATCGACTTTCTCGCTCATGTCAGAGAAGTTCGTCTGGATTCAGGTTGGGACACTGTGCTGCCACTCTATTTCATGAATGTTACTAACCACAAACCGTTGCCTCACAGATGCTGCTTTATGATGCGGGTGCGTTGTCACTCTTACACAGTCATCGTCTCCGAACCGTTCCTTTTCTACAGACAGTACACAATGCTGTAAAATATGGTGTGATAAGGGTATCACAACCTAATCACGACAAACAGCCATATGCTGTAATATCAGCTCCTGCGTACTTCAATGTTGACAATAGAAATTGTGGCAGATAACGTTCTCATGCATTCGCCAAACCAATACCCTCTACACTAATGTATTCATAATTGCGAATATGGACAACCATCAGCTCTAGAATGGAATGACGAAAATGAAACATTGTGCCGAACCAGGACTCAAACCCGGATTTCTCGCTTATCGCGAGCGGTCTCCTTACAATTTGGCTATGTGTGCACAACTCACGACCAGACCCAAACCTCTGCCTGTCGTCAAACAAACGTATACCAACTGTACTCCCACATCCGTTATGTATATTCCCGCATAGGGGAGACATTTTACTTGAATGTCGCTTGTCCATTATCGGCGGATAAATACGACATTGCAGTGTCTGTGTTATTCTGCATTACGGTGTAAAGTTCCTTTGTAGGCGCATGCACGTCGAAAGGAAGTTTGCATCGTAATTCAGAATAACACGGGAACTGAAATATCGTTTAACCAATACCCTTCTGCTGAACTGACACAGAGTATAGTATGATACCCTGTCACACCAGATAACTCGTTTCCACTCAACCACTGTCCTATGTCGCTAATCTTTACACCACCTCAAGCGTCGCTTAGCACTGACCGCAGAAATATGTAGCTTATCAGAAGTTGATCGACCATTGTACCATACTCTTTTAACTTTCTATGCACAGTCATTGTTGCTGGTTGCACTTTGGAACTGACAAGTGACTCCGCCTGCTGATTTGATGACATGTTTAAAAACCAACCTGGGCAACGCTCAACCGTCCCAGTCTAAGAGTATATAAGATTGCCTTGTCTTGGTGTAGCTGACGTTGTTTCCTCGCATTTACACTTCACACGCACATAACCACCTAACGATCTGGGCAGTTTTAGAAGGGTTGAACTGTTCTCGAAAGATTTGTTACTTAGATGACACCCAGTGACTACAGTGACTAGTCTACGTTCGATATCATTGAGCCATCCTGACCGACTCATTCTGTTGCTACCACGCCTGTGCACAATATTCTACACCCACCTTCCATAATGGCGGGTCTGCATTTATTTTTTATTTTTTTTTATTTAGGCGTAAACTTCCGTAGGACCAAATTGAGGAGCAAATCTTCCAGGTCATGGAACGCGTCAGTACATGAAATTACAATGTAAAAGTAATAACAGATAAAATGTTTATGAATCAGAAAAAGTCAAGCCATGAATTTAAGTAAAGGCAATCAACAATACAACAAGAATCAGCTTAATTTTTCAAGGAACACCTCGAGAGAGTAGAAGGAGTGACTCATGATGAAAATATTCAGTTTAGATTTGAAAGCGCGTGGGTTACTGCTGAGATTTTTAAATTATAGTGGTAGCTTATCGAAAATGAATGCAGCACTAAACTGCACACCTTTCTGCACAAGAGTTAAGGAGGTCCGATCCAAATGCAGGTTTGATTTATGCCGGATATTAACTGAGTGAAAGCTGTTATTATTGGGAATAAGCTAATATTGTTAACAAGAAATGGCAGCAAGAGAGAGAGAGAGAGAGAGAGAGAGAGAGAGAGAGAGAGAGGCCATTGTCAAAATACCAAGACTCGTGAACAGGGGTCGATACGAAGTTCGTGAACTTACACCAATTATTGCAAGAACCGCCCGTTTCTGAGCCAAAAATATCCTTTTAGAACGGGAAGAGTTATCCCAAAATATAACTCCATACGACATAAGCGAATGAAAATAAGCAAAGTAGACTATATTTCGTGTCAAACGATCATTCACTTCAGATACCGTTCGAATAGTAAAAATGGCAGCATTAAGTCTTTGAACAAGATCTTGAATGTGAGCTTTTCACGACAGTTTTACTATCTATCTGAACTCCTAGAAATTCTAACAGCTCAGTTTCACTAATCATATGCCCATTCTGTGAAATTAAAACGTCGGGTTTTGTTGAATTGTGTGTTAGAAACTGTAAAAACTGAGTCTTATTATGATTTGGCGTTAGTTTATTCTACAAGTCAAGAACTTAGGTCATTAATTGGACTATTTGAAACTGGACCAGTGTTGCACACAACATCCTTTATTACCAAACTAGTGACGTCAGCAAACAGGAATATTGTAGAGTTACCCATAATACTAGAGGGCATATCATTTATATCAATAAGTAACAGGAGTGGCCCCAACACTGATACCTTGTGTACTCCACACTTGACTGTACCCCACGCACCCATTCTCAACACTGTGAATAATTATCTTTTACTGTCTGTTGCTAAATAAGAGGTGAACCAATTGTGAGCTACTCCCCGTATTCCGTAATAGTCCAACTTATGGAGCAATATTTTGTGATCAACACAATCAAACGCCTTAGTTAAATAAATTAAAAAAATGCCTAGTATTCAAAACCTTTTGTTTAACTCATCTAGTGCCTCACAGGGAAAAGAGAATACAGCATTTTCAGTTGTTAAACGACTTCTAAAGCCGAACTGTACTCTTGCAAACAAACCGTGTGATATTAAATGATCAATTATCCTTACTACACAGCCTCTTCAATAACTGTCAATAACTGTAGCAAAGAAAGCAGGTGTTGACAGACGTGAAAATTACCTAACTATCAGTTTAATAAGTCACAGCTGCAAAATACCAACGCGAATTCTCTACAGACGAATGGAAAAAATAGTAGAAGCCGACCTCGGGGAAGATCAGTTTGGATTCCGTAGAAATGTCGGAACACGTGAGGCAATACTGACCCTACGAGTTATCTTAGAAGCTAGATAAAGGAAAGGCAAACCTACGTTTTTCTAACATATGTAGACTTAGAGAAAGCTTTTGACAATGTTGACTGGAATACTCTCTTTCAAATTCTGAAGGTGGCAGAGTAAAATACAGGGAGCGAAAGGCTATTTAAAATTTGTACAGAAACCAGATGGCAGTTATCAGAGTCGAAGGACATGAAAGGAAGCAGTGGTTGGAAGGGAGTAAGACAGCGTTGTACCCTCTCCCCGGTGTTATTCAATCTGTATATTGAGCAAGCAGTGAAGGAATCAAAACAAAAATTCGGAGTAGGTATTAAAATCCATTGAGAAGAAATAAAAACTTTGAGGTTCGCCGATGTCATTGTAATTATGCCAGAGACAGCAAAGAACTTGGAAAAGCAGTTGAACGGAATGGATAGTGTCTTGAAAGGAGGATGTAAGATGAACATCAACAAAAGCAAAACAAGGATAATGGAATGTAGTCGAATTAAGTCGGGTGATGCTGAGGGAATTAGATGAGGAGATGAGGCACTTAAAGTAGTAAAGGAGTTTTGCTATTTGGGGACCAAAATTACTGATGGTGGTCGAAGTAGAGAGGATATAAAATGTAGACTGGCAATGGCAAGGAAAGCATTTCTGAAGAAGAGAAATTTGTTAACATCGAGTATAGATTTAAGTGTCAGGAAGTCGTTTCTGAAATTATTTGTATGGAGAGTAGCTATGTATGGAAGTGAAACATGGACGATAAATACGAGGGCTATCCACAAAGTATTTTACGTTTTGGAATTAAAAATAGATAAAATATTGGAAATTTTTTTATTATATACAGATGAAAGCCACACTTAAATACTACTTTTCTACATAGTTGCCATTTAAATTAAGGCACTTATCGTAGCGAAGGACGAGCTTCGAGATTCCTTCGTCGTAAAATTCGGCTACAATGGCAGGTTATCAACATTTAAGTGAGTTTGATGAGGTCTTATGGTCAGCGCAAGAGCGATGGAAAACAGCATATCTGAGGCAGCGATGAAGTGAACATATTTTGTAGATACCGACCTAGATAGGGAGAAACGATCACCACGATAAAATTAGGGAAATCAGAGTTCTTACGGAAAGGTATAGATTTTCGTTCTTTCCGCTAGCTATACGAGATTGGAATAATAAAGAATTGTGAAGGTGGTTCGATGAACCCTCTGCCAGGCACTTAAATTTGATTTGCAGAGTAACCATCTAAATGTATACGAAGTGGAGATTTTCCCGTACGACCGTTTCACGACTGTACTGTCAATATCACGAATCCAGTAAAACATCAAATCTCCGACTTTGCTGCGACCGGAAAGAGATCCTGCAAGAACGGGACCAACGACGACTGAAGAGTATCGTTCAACGAGACAGAAGGGCAACCCTTCCGCAAATTGCTGCAGTTTCAACTCTGGGCCTTCAGCAAGTGTCAGCGTGCGAACCATTCAACGGAATATAATCGATACGGGCTTTCGGAGCCGAAGGCCCCACTCGTGTACACTTGATGATTACACGAGCCGCGCGCGATTAGCTGAGCGGTCTCGGCGCTGCAGTCATGGACTGTGCGGCTGGTCCCGGCGGAGTTTCGAGTCCTCCCTCGGGCATGTGTGTGTGTGTTTGTCCTTAGGATAATTTAAGTTAAGTAGTGTGTAAGCTTAGGGACTGATGACCTTAGCAGTTAAGTTCCATAAGATTTCACACACATTTGAGCATTTGATCATTTGATTACACGACGCAAAGTTTTACACCTAGCCTGGGCCCGTCAACACCGACATTGGATTGTTGAGGACTGGAAACATGTTGGCTGGTCGGACGAGTCTCATTTCAAATTGTATCGAGCGGATGGATGTTTACAGGTATTCGGATAACCTCTTAAATCCATGGACCCTGGAGGTCAGCAGGGGCTCTTGAAGCTGGTAGAGGCTCTGTAATGGTGTGGGGCGTGTGAAGTTGGAGTGATATGGGACCCCTGTTACGTCTACATACTACTGACAGGTGACACGTACGTAAGCACCCTGTCTGATCACCTGCATCCTTTCATGTGCAGTGAGCGTTTCGACGGACTTGGACAATTCCAGTAGGTCAGTGCTACACCCCACTAATACAGAATTGCTACGGAGTGGCTGTAGGAATACTCTGGTGAGTTTAAACATTTCCGCTGGTTCCAGCCTGCCCAGACATGAACATTATTGACTATATCTGAGGTGCGTTGCAAAGAGGTGTTGAAAAGAGACCGTCAGCCCCTCGTACTCTTACGGATATATGGACAGCCCTGTAATATTCATGGTATCAGTTCCCTCCAGCACTACTTCAAACATTAGTCGAGTCATGCCAAGTAGTGTTGCGGGCCTTCTGCGTGCTCGCGGGAGCCCTGCTCGATTCTGTTAAAAATTAATACAGTAAGTCGTCGCTTTAGTCTATCTATGTAAAATAAATGCGCAATTAAGTGTTTTAAATAAACAAAGACGACAACAACAAATAATTGGTAAGGGGTGAAATACGTATTTCTTAATGAGAATATTTGTATCGTAGAGTTAAGGTGAATAATGACATCAGCAGGAATAGTTTACAATTAAGGAGAAAAAAATAATATCATTAAATAAAAGGAAGAGAAACGCAGCGAGGAAGTAAAACTATGTGACAGGAACTGGGGTTACCAAAACACCCGGTTTACCAGATTCCGCCTGGTTTTTTAATGCGCTATTTCAACCTCCAGTTGCAAATTGAAAAAAAAAAAAGAAATTTGGACTCCCATGTCATGTTATCCTGTGACGTCAAGTGTTATCTGGCTGACTGAATGTGGAACTGGGCACAAATCAGGAGGGATAAAAGCAGGTTGGCAACACTTCAGGCGGTCGTCGACTGTCGTGGCATGGCCGCTTGATGCTTCACTGCTCTAGCGTAGTCTGCCGCTCATCTAGTCGGCCGTAGTCATCATGATTGATGTTAGGTATTGTGATTTTAGAGAACATTTCGAATAGGCCTAACAACTGATAAAGTATGAAGCCTAAAACTTTTCTAAGAGAACATCTGCTGGCGGAAACCAGACCGGCATCTGATAGATGGTGCGATTTCATGGAGAATCGTGCTGGAGATGAATGTTCAGAACTTTTGAAAATTGTGCCGTACGTTTCCCAACCCTTTCCCACAATGCAGCTGTGGGAAAGGAGGTTTTCCTGATTAAATATACAGTGTACTGATGAAAAAAATATACTTCTGTTAACTGTGTAAAAAAAAATTATTGATAATCAATTAAAACTATAAAGACATCACTTGTTCCCAATACCATGATAACGCCAGGTAGAAGAAGGAGATAAGAAAGTCCGAGGAAGGGAGAAACAAGCTTTAACAAAAAAAAAAAAAAAAATTCTGGTTAAGACAGAGATTGTAGTATCCCTAGGTTTTTTTCATTTGGAAATGTGGCAGCCCTAACTGCAATTTAAGTACAACATAAACTTGTTGAAGGTGAGTTGTAGAGACGTGAAAAATTAATACGGACGCATCCTGTTGTGCACAGTCCTTGCTGACTGGAGAGCGCGGCTGCTGCCTTCCTGTGTGGTATCAACATCCGGCAGTAGGAACGAACCCGTGACCTTGGCTCGGGCTGCTTCGCTCGGCTCGGCGCCAAAGCTGCGCATGACGTAACAGCAGCCGCGTGTGTCGTGAGCCACCAGTGTGTGATGTCACTGCGCAGTGCAGGCTTCCGTAACACCGTCAGGGCCAGCTCAGGCATCAGCTAACCACTGTGGGGTGGTGGTTCGCTCGTCACTGCGAGCCGAGACCAGAGACAGCTACACTGGCGTCTTCAGCTCCATATCGCGCGTCTAAGCATCCGCATCGTCTAACGGTCCAATTTATATCGTATCCATAACCTCGAAAGGACACCACTAACAAGCCGAGATTTAAACTGTATCATCTACGGACTGCCAGCGTGAGATGGGGACAGACACAAGCGGTACTCTCGTGGAACCACCGCACTTCACCAATTGGCCTCGCTCCCTGATTCTGACTCAGCAGGAAGGCATTCTGCGAAGAACACATCGTTTGGCATCACTTACTCGACTGATTCTAAACAGCGGCAACTACTGTTGCTTGAAACTGAATTCTCCAGAGCAGTCTTTGGAAATTTATGGGCGCTGGGGTGAAACGCCACGAAAGTAACTGAAACTAACTATTGCTCCAGAGACTTGTTGTCTTAAATAGACGTTGCCGACCGTAGTGCCCTATTCAGCCTATTCACATATCTCTGTATTTGAATACGCTTGCCTATTGCAGTTTCTTTGCCGTTTCAGTGTATGGAACGTATACTTTCGACGAAATGTAAGACGTGTTATTTGGTGCCAGAGTGCAGTGTCACGGCTCTTCACACAGCATTCTTCTATAGACTGTCTTCTATAACGTTTTAACAAACAATCTTGTCATCACTAATTCTGTAATTGTTCCCGCCATTGTCAAAACTTATTCTCTGATTAACTTCACTAACACGGCCAGTATCACCGGTTCAGTTATGCCGCGTTTGTGTTCCGGTTATGCCTTATTATGTGTAACACGTTTTACGCGCTATTCCGAGAACAGAACTAAAGCGGCTGCTAACTTGGGACTGCACAACTAACCATTAATAGTGCAGGGTTCTGGCTAAAATTTTATGTCAGAATTTCTTTTTCTTGGAGAAATTGAGAAGATAATATGTAATCTTCCTCACCTGATACTCCCGTTCGTCATTTATTGTCACTCTGGTCGTCTGAATCTATGGATTTCGCTAATAATTATATCAACGTTTACCATCTGCACATTGAAGCAACCAGGGTTTAGTATTCAGCCGTTCGGATTTATTCGGCTCAGTTCGTATAGCCCCATGCCCTTTTATCTGCAGGAAACTTTTCTTTTCTACATGCGACGAGGATTCCCTTAGCAGAGACATCAGGTACGCTATTCACGCATTCAAAAATCGACTTATGATTCGTTCAGAAATCAAACTGGAATGTGTTCAAAATTATCCAAAACCCAACAGGGATGTGTTTCAAAATCATATGAATAATCGATAGACCAATGTGCGCTGGATGCTAAGCGCTTTGTGAAACAAGTTTTCTTTTTTCAGTAATACTATTTTGGGGTCCTCTGAAATTTGCCGCCCGGTGCAGATGCCCCGATTTTTCAGTTATCCTATGTATGCTATGTATATCGTTGAGCGTAGCTCAAACACAGTAAATAATTTACGAAAATTTATTTTGCTACATATCCAACAAGAAAGCTTTGGGAATTCCGGCCTATGACCAATGTTTCGGCTGCAGCGCGTCCTTCCAGCTTGTGCAACAGTTACAGGTGTGAGGTATTATTTTGGTCACTCTGTAAATTCTGTTTCTTACATAAATATCGTTGAGCGTAGCTCAAACACAGAAAAAGTATGTAGCCGATTAATCTTTGACTGCTGCTACAATATCTTTTGATAGGTGTCATGTATGATTAGGGTATCTGAATTTTTGTTAACTGAATCGATTATAAGCGAGCAGCGACGTTGTAAGCAGCATCGCTGAAGTTAAGTGAGTATCTTTGACCTGCGCGAGGGCGCAGTGGGGGTTACAGTGTTAAACTTTGGTGGAGACAGCGTCGAAGTTCAGTGGTTAGAGCTAAGCAAGTAAGGAAGATATGGAAATATTATGAATCAAATTTAATGTCTCTGTTTATCATTTTGGTCAGTCTGCATGATTATGGAACTTATTTGTGAAGGAAGAAATCTGATTGAATGTCAGGTAAATACGACAATGATGTTACTTTTCACTCTTGATGCATCATCGAATTAACTTGGTTACTGTACTGAAAGTTATAAGATTTGAGAGATGGGAAAGTGTATTGTTTGGATGTTGAGAAGTTCATTAAATTTAAAATCTGCCTTGAGCACTTTTTCTTAACACACAAAAAAACATTGTGTTGTCATTTTTTTGCCCATTTTTCATTTTCTTACCAACGTTTCTCTCACAATTCTTTTTAATGGGTCATCGAACCAAGTATGTTCGATGAAAAGTTCGATTTGCAATTAACGGAGAACTCTTTGCACCTCTTGAGTGTCTCTGTGTAGATACAATAATTTGCAGTTTTAGCATAACGGCGCGCAAGACAGCAGTACTGCAAGGCGTAATCCAGATTTGCGCAGAGCAGACGCAAGGAGAAAAGATTTAGAATTCTTTTATTTATTCAAATAGAGCCAACTTACGTTATTCAGTGACAGTTTTTGTGATCCAATTTTGCAAAGCCAACTACTATAGGTTTCATGTCCAAGTTATTAAGGCAGTTTGTACTGTTCAAAATTCTTGCAGTCAGATTGCTAACTTCTACAGTATGAAATATTTCCCTGTTCATTATGAGAAATAATTACTTTTATAGTGTAGCTTAGGTTTAACATTACGACAGTTCATTTATTATCACAGCTCAGGCTTACAATCGGAAGCAGATTACTTCAGTCGATATTTTTATTTATTTAGATAAATTACACTATAGTTTTTATTTATTTGGAGAACGTTCACTTTGTACTGCTACACCGTTACTCTGAGAGCGCTAGGTAAGTTGCACGCATTCTATATTGAGCAGTGATGAGTAGCAGACGTATTTTGGAGTATGGTCAGGAAAATTCTTTTTAAGTGTGATATGATATTGGTGGGACTTGAATATGAATGTTTTTGATGAAATTATGGAAAGAGAAGTTGAGGAAATACTTGTGAGTTTTTCTGGAATTTTGAAAGACTGAGGTAAGCACACAAGTGCGTAGCACTGTGTTGCGTTATTGAGGCTGTAGTAACGAAGCACAGATACTAGGATTGCTATATGGATTGCTCTGATAGAGTTTTGCTTATAGTTATTTCTTGGTCATATTACAGAAATACTGTTGTTAACATTAAGTCGAGTTTTATGCCATTACTTCTTAATACAGAGTTTCATTTGAATTGTGTCAGAAGTTATTTCTTACCAATTAAAATTCCCACCCTTCATTCGGTTTGTCATTTATGTATGCACATTGCACTTTGTGGTAGGGAATTTTTAATTGTAGGTTTTAATGTTGTATTGCTGCTGTATGCTGTGTGCCCTTTCGCAAAAATGTTTGTCAAGACAAGAGGTAAATTAAAATGCTGTTTAGGACCAGGAATTTCTTTGTAGGTTCAGTTGCACATTTATTTTAAAAGTCAGATTACATTCAGGGAAGCATTTCAGTCTTATAAAAACAGGTAGCTTCACTTTGTAGACAGTGCTGGACGAATCATATTAAGTCTTTGTAAAAGTCACTATAATCAGAGATTTGCAATTTGGCAATCATTTCTGAAAAGTTTTGATAGAAAGTTTTAGGAAGATTCACTCAGCAAGAGAGAAGCATACAAGCTGTTAAGTGACAGTCCGATGTGGACACAAAAGTGATTTCCCAAAGGCAAAAGTGTAAGGAATAAATATATATAATGAGATTTAGCATTGCTTTTTACTTCACTTGAAAAAATCACGAAAATCGCCTAACCTTCATTCGTTCCGAGAGGTTTACCCAATACTGATGTTTATGATCCTGTCTCAACGTCGAGTAACCCCTTCTTTAATGCTAAACAGATGGATCAGAAGTTTATTTCCCCACCCCCTCAATGCTGAAGCGTTCACAAAGCAACCCGACGATGCGCCAGTCATTTCTGTTGGCTATGTGTCAGGAAACTGCTCGCCATTACCGGCTACCTACACAGCCAGGTGCTCCAGGCAGTCACGGCGCCTGACCATTGGTTCAAATGGTTTGAGCACTATGGGACTTAACATCTGAGGCCAACAGTCCCCTAAAACTTAGAACTACTTAAACCTAACTAACCTAAGAACATCACATACATCCATGCCCGAGGCAGGATTCGAACCTGCGAACGTAGCGGTCGCGCGTTTCCAGACAAGCGCCTAGAACAGCTCGGCCACACCAGCCGGCACAGCTCACATTGCCTCTTATTGTTTCCGACTAGTCAGTGCAGTTCCATCTTGACGTTGCACATACCGTGTGATTTATCAGTGAAGACACACATGAGCGGCTCAATTCGCCTTCACTGCAAAGGGCTCTGTGACGCATCGTGTCATACTGCAATTACCCAATTCGTGTCCTCGAATTGTCACAGAAAAAAAAGAGCTAACACGTACTAACAATCTTCCTAGTGTATTCGCCTAGCGCTGTTAACATTTTCGGCTTAGATGTCTTATGTCATTTTCAAAATATTGGACCACGTAAATTTAGTGTCCGAAATAGTGCCATTGTATAACTACAGTTCAATTTGCATTACATACATACTTGTGTACATAATTTTGCTGCAATATCTCTACGATATCATCAGAGGTACCAAAATTTTGTAGAGCTTACCGGCTACCGTTTGCTGTTCCAGATCCTGTTCAAGCCGCGAGCGCTTGGCTTTAGGAACTAGGCGTCATTTCCTCCGTCTCAGCTAATCAACGAGCGAGCCCTATGGTTGTCATTAAAGAACTTAATGTCTCTTTACGCAACTGTGGCGGCCTCAAGGCCGGAGAACGCTAACCTCAAACAATTACAGTTTTTTCGCAAGGTCGGTTACTACGCATAGTTTATTCCCAAAGAAGCGCAAATCGCTCACACACCCTTCAGCTGCGCAAAAACTGAGACACATTCGTGTGGTCGGCTTCCTGCCAAACAGTCTTTTCAACGCCTTAAGGATTGTCTTAAAACAGCACAATGCCTGATGCCGTGTAAACACGGCCTGCGGTTGACGCTCGCGATGGATGCTTCGCAGTAGGAAGTTTTGGTGGGTTTTTCCCACAGATTTTTGGACGGCCCTGAAAGACCAATCGCCTACGCCTTCGAAACAATCTCGGAATTAAACTATTTCCGAGTCGAGAAATAGCCTTTAGCAAAAATTTACTCAGTAAAGAATTCTTACGTGTAATTGACCGAGAGCAAATTCCATGAGTTTACCGACCAAAAATCTTTTGATCGAGTTTTTGGCGTGGATCTAAGCTGCGTTTTCTGCAGCGACGGGCATTCAGTGTTGGATGAAGCACTCAGTATCTCGTTATATCGCCATGCACACAACGACTGTTCTTTTGTTTTGGATTGACTGGTTTTCACTGTTGTAATATTTTCAGTACACTGTGTGGGCGACCCTTGCTCTGTTCATGGTTTACTCTGTCTTGTCAGACGTAGACAGAAAAAGGTGGAATAAAAGACGACAACAGAAAGGAAATGAGAGTGAGACATGAAAAAAGAGAGTAGTAGTGTGTGTATTACGCAGCAGTTGAAGAAGGAAACGAAGAGCAGAATGGAATTACCACTAAAGAATGAAGAGTAACTTATATTTCACAGGGAGAAAGTGCAGCAGATCCACCAGAGAACAAAATAAAAGTGGCAGCAGAATTACCAGAAAAAAGGCGACAGCTGAGCCGTCGAACTTATTGTTAAATTATAAACACAAGTCAAGTTTAATAAATGCAACGTCTTACAAAAGAAATACAACAGCCACCTATGCTGCATTTCTCTCCTCCATATCAGATTCCGCAAGCAAAAGACAGCGTAATGGAAAAGAAGACATCGATAACATTACGTGGGCGTAGCCAATATCTTAGCTATACACTGACGGAAAAAGTCACAACACCAAGTACGAGATGTGCAACATAAACTAATGTTGTTAGGCGTATTTCTATATCTGAAAGATGATCTCTATTCCAATTTCGCGCCAGTGTCGCTAGTAGCGTCAATATGAGGATCCAAATTAGGTTTGCTATTTTGTCTAAAACTGGCATGGTGAGACAGTGGCTGTGTACAGTTAACGTAGGTTGATTCTTACAAAGAATGAGATAGCAACCAGACACTATTAATACTGCTATTTATTTAAGTAAATAGCGCCGTAACCGGTTTTGAACTGACAGGTTCATCATCAGACGGCTGTTCACTAGATTTACATAATTGTCAGTAATAAAGGTGGAAATGGCATGGCAATCCGTTCCACAGGACTACATCCAGCATCTCTACGATCGTCTCCATGGGAGAATAGCAGCCTGCATTGCTGTGAAAGGTGGATATACACTGTACTAGTGCCGACATTGTGCATGCTCTGTTGCCTGTGTCTATGTGCCTGTGGTTCTGTTAGTGTGATCATGTGATGTATCTGACCCCAGGAATGTGTCAATAAAGTTTCCCCTTCCTGGGACAATAAATTCACGGTGTTCTTATTTCAATTTCCAGGAGTGTACAAGCTGTAACTGTCGTGAGGTTTAGTTACCTTTGACAGTGGACAAGGTGAGTTGATTTTAGTGAAGAATGCCTTTAATACGACAAAGATACCGTTATCACTACCTCACTAGGTCGTGTAATATGGCTACGAGAAGCCGGATGTTCCTGCGGTATTGCAGAAAGACTCGACAGGAATGTAGCCACTGTACATGATTGACGGCAGCGGTGGTCACGAGACTGAACGGTCACAAGTAGACCGGGCACGGGCGGCCATGTGGCACTACAGAGAGGGAAGAACATAGTGTGCGATGTATGGCTCAGCCACTTTGTCTGCGTCGACAGCAGCAATTTGAGCAGCAATTGGCACCACAGTGAAACGGTGAACTGTTACTAATCGGTGACTTCAATGACATCTCATAGCCAGACGCCTTGTAGATTGCATTCTACTGGCCCCAAACCACTGCCATTTGCGACTTCAGTGGTGTGAGCCGAGAGCTCACTGAAGAACAGGGTGGAGGTCTGATGTGTTTTTTGATGAAAGCTGGTTGTCCCTCTGTGCCAGTGATTGCCGTGTGTTCGTTAGAAGGAGGCCAGTTAAGGGCCTGCAACCCATGTGTCAGTGTGCCAGACACTTTGGACCTGCACTTGGAGCTGTGTCCTGCGGTGTGATGTCGTATGACAGGAGGATCACTCGCGTGGTTATCCCACTCACCTTGACTGCAAACGTGCACGCCAGTCTAGTGGTTCCACCCGTAGTTCTGCCATTCATGAACAGCGTTCCAGGAGGTGGTTCCCAACAGGATAACGCACGCCCACACTTTCGAACCTAAGGGAGACTGACGGGAAAACATCGAAGAGTTTCTACAGAAGCTTAACGGCGTTGAAGTGTAAACGAGTCTGGACCTGCCATCAGGGTATCATTAGTTGTTATTGGTCCGAGAATGCACACTATACACCGAGTTCCTATGCGAAGGGTGGTGCTATCCGCATCGAATAATTTCCCTGTAAGCTAAATGTGGCCACATCGCCATTTGTTCGTACACTGGACGAACTCCTCAGTGAACATCTATTAAAATGCGTAACCTCATATGCAGTACCTGAAGATAGCATCTGGCAACGTTAGAGAAAACTTCTTCGGCTGCATTTGTACTTGCTTTTCGGCCGCATGCGGCCCGGATCCGCGGGTTGCACACACCCATCATCCTAGGGGATTGTTTCGAGAATGAATTTTCAGTCTGCAGTGGAGTGTGCCACACTGTGATCCCCGCAAATGTTTTCCTCCAGGTGTGCTAGTCCTGCAAGTTTCGCAGGAGAAATTATGTGAAGTTTGGAAAGGTAGGAGATTGGCTACTTGCGGATGTGAATTTGTGAGGGAGGGTGGTACACCGTACTCGAATAGTTCAGTCAGCAGAGCACTTGCCCGTGAAACGCGAAGACCTCAGGTTCGAGTGCTGTTTGAATACACAGTTTTAATCTCTCACCGCAAATTCCACTGTGTAGAGTGCAGATTTACTCTAATAATAATCCCATAGGTTGTTGCTAAGCCGTGCCTTGCCATTATCCTTCCTTCCAGAAGCACTAATCCTGCAAGGTATGTAGGGGAACTTCTGTGAAGTCCGAAAGATAGGAGACCAGATACTGGCGGAAGTAAAGCTATGAGGACGTTCGTCAGTCGTGCTTGGATGGCTGTGTCGGTAGAGCACCTGTACGTGAAAGGAAAACGACCTATGTTCGAGTTCCACTCCAGCACACAATTTTAATCTGCCAGGAGGTTTCATGAACTTTTATGTATGTCTCATTATTTTTGGAGACCATGTGTTTCTCCTTATTGTCCATTTACGTGATGAGAGTACCAACATGACATAATCACTGGTCCTCGTGCATACATTCCTGATTTGACGAACACTCGCATAGTCTGACACACTTCGACTAGTAGTGGTATGGTATTGTGCCTTACGGCAGGTCTTGTCATGGGCTAAGCCCCTTCCACTTTTTTCTGTCCATAGCCAGTGTTTTCATTTCTGAATATTTTTCTCCTTTGATATTGACCGGCATTGATATCTTCTTCTTCCTCTTCCCCTTTTTTTCCAACCATCCCTTCTATTCCTTCCTTCAATAAACAGTCCCTCCTCAAACAATGTCCAATCCAATTCCGTTTTCTCTTTCTGATGACTTTCAGCATGTTTCTTTCTTCTCCAACTCTTCTTAATACTTCTTCATTCTTTGCTCATCTTCCCATTTCACTTTTTCCATTCTTCTTCATATCCACATCTCTATTGCCTCCAATCTTCCTTCCTTAATGTCCAGGTCTCCGCACTATACAGTGCAACGCGCTAGATGTAACATTTCGCAAGTCTCTTCCTCAGAGCTTCCTTTAGTGGTCCGCAAAGTAATTTCTGTTTCCTCTTGAATCCTTCTTTTGTCATTGCAATTCTTTTCCTAATTTCTGTTGAGCAACATATCATCCATTATGAAAATGGTTCAAACGGCTCTGCGCAGTATGGAACTTAACTTCTGAGGTCATCAGTTCACTAGAACTTAGAACTACTTAAACCTAACTAACCTAAGGACACCACATACATCCATGCCCGAGGCAGGATTCGAACCTGCGACCGTAGCGGTCGCGCGGTTCCAGTCCGTAGAGCCTAGAACCGCTCGGCCACTCCGGGCGGCCATCCATTATTACACTTCTCAAGTAATTGAAGTTATTCACTTGCTCATTTTCCTTTCCCCCTATTTTCATACGACATTTTCTTCCCTTTCCTCCAATTACCATACTTTTTGTTTTCTTCTAGTTAATTCTCATTGCATATTATTCTAATTTGTGTTTAGATCATCTAACATTTGTTGCATCCCTCTTGCACTCTCTGCCATCACAACCATGTCGTCTACAAATCCTATACACTCAACTCTCCGACCCCCCTATGCAAACTCAACCCATATACTTCCAACAAAACGTTCGTTAATAATTTCCTCCAGATAGATATTTAACAGTGTTGGTGATTACAACCTTGTCTTACACCTCTTTCCAGTTCAATTTCTTCACTCATCAAACCTCCTAATCTTCGACTGCACTTCGACTGGCCTGGTGAAATCACCTGGTCTTAAGGCAGTGAGAAATTTTTGACACGGTTTGGAACAAGGGATGAAGCATAGTTGCTAACATCACCACAATGTCGTAATGTTGTAACTGAAGAAACTGAATGGCCTGAGCTGGATACGGCATACCTGAAGAAATTTGTGGACTCCGTTCTGCGGCGTATAGAGGCCATTGCCAAGGCCAAAGGTGACATTGGCATGGTTATCCTGGGGGTATCTAAGATTTGTCGAGCTTGCTTATATTATATTCAAGGCCCACCATTGGGAAGAATTTCACGGATTTCTATCAAAACTGTGTATAAATTAGTGCAAAGAAGTCGCTGCTAAGAAGCACTTTTCGGGTTGTATTAACTCCCATTAACACTCTGCACAACAGAATTTAAGGGATCACTTTTCCGAAACCCTTCCCATTAGAACACTTAAGGTGGAAGAATGGCTCAAAGGTGTGCACATCTTTCTCTGCAATGGCGGAAAAGCGTGGCGTCATGCGACGACACCCTTGGGTGCGAAGTGTCGAAACTTTCGATAAAAAGACTACTACTCACAAGTTCATGTGAGGTGTTAGTTGTGTAAATGACGTCACATTGGCACAAAAATTCACCAAAACTCTGCCCAGTGTCACCGTGGACGTGTCACACGGTCAGAACGTCGTCTCGCCCCCTCCTACCCACATTTTACCCCTTTTTTCGGCATCTCAGCTGTGGAGGCCAGAACCAAGACGCCCAGCGTTGCAATCACGCGGTTCTTATGAGTGGCCGAGGAAAACACTCCAGATTGTAGGGGGTGGTATAAAGGGCGTCAATGAAAACTCCCGATTACATGAAGCGTTGATTTCGGATCGAAAACAGCAGTTCGCAGTGGAATGAGCATCAGGAAGACGTTCTTCAGAATCTTTAACACTGAAGACACCCTTGTGGGATTCAACCCTTCTCAAATGACATTGTGGGTCTGCATCTCCATTGAACGTGATTGCACCCGTTTGCAGCGCAGCGCGACCCCAATAAACCTCTCGTGTACAGGTTGGCACCACTAGAGACTGTTCAAAACCATTCCGCGAAATGTGAACGTGATCCAAAGCATCTTAGGGTGCTTATGCTTTTCCAAAGCTCCTGTTTTGTGCCGTCCTGTGGCGTGATCACGGGGGGATGCGTCTTTGACACATTGCTGAATAAAACGACGAAGGGTCCCTCTGAGATACCAAAGTTCGGCATAACCCTCGATGGCACGCTTTCACCTTTAACGATAACTTTAAAAGTGCACCTCTACAGGCAGAAACCGAGACGACGTCCGAGCGCCTGAAGACTGGCAACCCGTTTGACGCACTTGGATTCCGGGTGGCCTACTGTCAGGTTTTGTAGCGGCAAAAGCGCAGCCGTGTATTCTGCCGACAAACGCCCGGTACTCTCGCGATTTGAACGCTGTGCGTGATTCCGATATCCATCGTAGAGGCGTCAAAATAATGGGTGAAATGTGGGTAAGAGGGGGTGTGGCGACCCTCCGATCTTGTGAAATGTCCACAGTGGCACTGGGCAGAATTGTGAGATTTGGTGACAATGTGATAACATTAACTGGCC
Source organism: Schistocerca gregaria (assembly GCF_023897955.1). NCBI lineage: Eukaryota > Metazoa > Arthropoda > Insecta > Orthoptera > Acrididae > Schistocerca > Schistocerca gregaria. Next base: position 767,744,065 of record NC_064921.1, read on the forward strand.
TTACATGTCAAATAAACTCGTGAGCTGTGGCCTTTTTTCCGCAAGTGTCGACACGTTGCTGTTGGAGGAGTCGTCGAACGCGAAATACAGAGGAAGGTTGTACGCGCCTTTGAGCCAAATTTCAAACTGAAGCCTCGGAACGAGTGGGAATTACTGGGTTTCGAAGAAAATGATCCTTTAGTTCTGTTGTGTAGTGCATAATGCAGCCTGTGGTTAGAAGTCATAAATTAACGTAATCGAATTAACAGAGAGAAAGATAGAGCCTGTAATGCCGCACTATGCACAAGCCCTTTATCCACGACTGTTTGGTTATTATTTATGGGGAAGCTCTGATTACTGTCAGTTGATTATTGTTAACTGAAGGTTTTACGAATGGAGATCTACACACAATGAACAGATAACTTGTGGAAACAGCATTTGCTAGCATAAATGTTTTCCTTTTAAATTTGCAGGGATTTGAAATTTCTGGGGTTATGTGTGGAGGTTACTCTTTCTAGAAATTCTCAGCAGACTAATTATCTCCTGTCTCAACCCTATCCAACGAGACACAGGGTACATGAAACTTACTTTTATCTTGTATAATGGTCGTGTAGATCGTGGTTTATCTGAAATAAATTTTCATTTCTAGATGCACGTACAAGTATGGAATAAGTGCATCGGAGAGCGGCCATCAGATTGGGCATGAGAGTTTCCATATTTTTGAATGAACCTCTGTTCCAGTAGGAGTGTCGGCTCGCTGCCGTGCTAGCGTGTGGAGCTGCTCCGCGCCGTCCGAGGCTCCGCTGTCGGCGGTGTTTACTTCCACGTCGCGGTGTTTGTGTCAATCGAGTCCAACACTAACGTATGCCATGGCGTACACGTACCGCCGTGCAACGATCAAAGTAACATTTCCGGCCGACCATCCACGACCCAGAGCTTTTGAAGTCGAACAGTTCATACGTGAGGATCTACGTTTGAAACCCCAGGACGTAATCGGCATACATTTCTCCATCACCGGAAGTGTTGTCTACATCAAGATGTCGACGGAGGAAATTTGCAATGACATAATTCACCGTCATGCCACCGGACTAAAATTTAAACACTCTGATGGACATATTGGTGCTGTGACAGTCGCCCATGCTGGATTCGGTCTCCGGGTGTTCGAGCTCCCGTTCGAAGTGACTCAGGATGTGGTCACTGCCGCTTTCCAACCATATGGCACCGTCTTGGGTCACGTCGCGGAGAAGCGGCAAACATTTGCGACCTACCCCGTATTAAATAGCGTCCGTCAAATAAAAATTGAGCTGACGAAGCATGTCCCATCGTACCTGCTGTTTGGCGGTGTGAGGGCCATCGTCGTGTATGATGGACAGCCACGAACGTGCGCAGGATGTGGCCAGGAGGGACATATACGTTCCGAATGTTTACACCGCCGTTTAATACAGACGCCGTTACGTGAAGAAACCAAGGCTTCGGCGGTCACGTCCTTACCCATCACCTACGCCAAGGTTGCACAGGACCCCGTCGTGCCAATCTCGATTGCGCCAGCAGCATCGTCAACGCCACCCGCCGCAGCACAACGCGCCGACGACACCAGCACGGCGTCGCCTCCAGTGCTCGCTTCAGGACCGTACGGGTCGCAGACCGCAACCGATGTTCCTGTTGGAACCATGGACGTCGACCTCGGTGTCGTGCCGACATCTGCCTTTGTCAGACGACGGGCGACCACGTTCTGATTCAGAAGGCCACATCAGAAAACAGCGGTCGCCTCGCAAACACAGGAAACGACGCCGAACACCTTCCGATGACGCCCTTTCTCAGACGGCCCCGCGAGATGTCGACCTGATGTGTGACGGTGATCTCCCACACTGCGTCCAGTCACGCGATGTGACAGCAACAGGCGCCCCTCCTGTGACGCCTACTCTCCCAGCCAGGGACGTGTCCTCGCCGTTGTCAACGAACGATGATGACGGTCCCCCTGCCACTCATGATGCGGAATCCACAACACCCGTTCCGGAAATACGTGACCGTCACATGTCCACGTCGTCAGCTTCCTGGGCCGATGACGTTGAAGAAGAAGTGGAACAGACTGCCAGCGTGTCTGCACAGGAGTCCACCTCGGCGACTCTGGGGCTGGCCCCCCGCCAGTAATTTTCACCACTGCGGGATCACCGGTGGGTGTCCACCTGCCGGATACTTCTACTTATTTACTCTGCGGATGTGGATATAGCACTCTTACAAGAGGTGTTTGTGGCTGACTTCCTATTTCCTACTGGATACAACGCCCCATGTTTCCCCCGCATCCGACACCGGTAGTGGCGTCGCCGTCCTGCTACGCGACGGACTCCCTGCAGAGGACGTCATCTACCTCCCCACTGCGCGAGGTATGGCCCTCACACTGTTCGGCGTGCGTATTATTAATACCTACGCTCCGTCCGGCACTGGCCGCCGTCATGACCGACAAACTTTTTTTGCCGAAAGCGTCACACCCCTCTTCACCGGTCCACAGGACGATTTGGTACTCGGTGGGGTTTTTAACTCGACACAAGAGCCCGCGGACCAACTCCCGCGACATTCCCCTTGTGCATCTGTCTCAGTGGTCATCGACCGTCTATGACTTGTTGACACATAGAAGAAGCTCCACAGAATTCAACCGGGCTATATATTCTACACCTCTCACTCGTAAAGCCGCATAGATCGCATCTACGTTACCCGCTCCCTTGCTGATGGCACACGTCATGCGGAAGTCTGGCCCTTGGCCTTTTCAGACCATGATGCGTACCTCTGTGACGTCACCCTCGCCCGACAGCAAGTGTGGCATAGTCGTGGTCTGTGGAAACTCAATGACGCCCACCTGACCTCCCCAGACTGTAGCGGTATGGTCGAAGAAGCGTGGGCACGCTGCCACCATCGTCGAGAAGCCAATGACTCCACCTTATCACGGTGGCTCTCCTGTGCAAAGCCGACCCTCAGAAAGACTCTGATGAGTTATGGGAAGGAATTAAAGGCGTGGCAAACTAATACCCTGCACTTCTCGATCATGAAGCGTAACTTGGAACGCACTGTAGTCCGTTCTCGAGCTTCTAATCGAATCCCTCAAGAACGTCCGTCGATGTACCACCTCCTTCAGGAAAGACAACGACGACGACGAGCTCTGATCCAAGTCCTCACTGATGTGGAAGGGCGCCGGCACGACACCCAACAAAGCATCGGTCGCACTCTCCATGTTCATTTTACCAGGCTATACGCAGCCGTACCGCATTCTGCAGCACAGATCACAGAAGTCGCTCAGCTTATTACGAACACTCTTCCGGAGGATGCAGTGCATGACCTCCAAGACGACGTAACCACAGATGAAGTGGTAGATGCTATCAAGGCGGGTTCCGATAACAGATCTCCTGGACCTGACGGTATAGCCATCGAATTTTATAAAAGTTTTCACTATTTGTTGGATTCCACGTGGACGGCAATCGCACAAGAGCTGATGTCAGCGATGACAGTGGTCCCGAGCGCCTTTCTAGAAGGCATTATTATCCCCGTACATAAAGCTCGCGCGTTATCGAGGGTCCAGGACTATCGACCAATTACTTTGCTCAACAGTGACATGAAAATATTCACACGGCTACTGGCATCGCGACTCAAGAAGGTCGCACGTTACGTCACAGCATGTGACCAGACTTCCCTAGGAGGCGACAACAACATCCGTACGGCCCTTTGTCGTTACAGAGACATGATAGCATTTGCGCATTATCAGCGTCTCCCTGGCGCCTTGGCTTCACTGGACTTAAGCCAGGCTTTCGACCGTCTTGACCATTTCTATTTACGGATAGTTCTTCAGCAAATGGGTTTTCCTGGCGGTATTGTCGCAGTGGTTATGCGCCTGTTGAGTAGTGCAACCTCTAAAATCATGTACAATGGTCGCCTTACACCGTCCGTGGCCATCGCACGATCTGTACGACAAGGCTGCCCTCTTTCCACGATTTTGTATGCTTTCGCCTTGGAACCCCTGCTACAGGGCATGCGCCAACGTTTGGAAGGCATGGCTGTTCAAGGCCACCGTTTTTTGTTGTACAGCCTACGCAGACGATATAATACTATATCTGCGCAGTGAAGATGAAGTACGAGCAGCACTGACGTGGGTGGCGACTTACGGCGAAGCGTCGGGGAGCTGCCTCAACGTGTCAAAATCCAAGGTCCTGCTCATTGGTGAGGGCTTGCCGGAGAGATGCGCTGCTCCCCTTAGTGTCGCCGCCACCATACGGTGTCTTGGAGTTGATTTCACAGCAGACCTGCGCCGCTCAGCGACTATCAATGGTAGCCGCTTGCTACAGACAATCAGAGCAAATCTCGCAGATCACCGGCTGCGAGCTCTCGACGTTATCCAACGCGCGCAATACGTGAACGTGTATCATGCTTCCCGTATACCACACGTGGCTCAAGTACTACCAGTCCCAAATCTCCTGGCGGGACGACTGTTGATGGCTCTTGGCTCCTTCGTCAGCTCGGGGATGTTATTCAAGGTGCAGTATGAATCCCTTGCACTGCCACGAGATCGTGGCGGGTCGGGACTCATCCACGTGCCGACTCGTGTCAAGGCACTATACGTCAGCTCCCAACTAAAACTTTGGCACCGTTGCCGCAGAGCCTTACTAGCCTCCTGCTTCACAACTTTGAACCGGCCTCCTTGTCCACCCCAGTACTGGTATCGACCATGCCAACCCCTTTTATTACATCTAACGATTTTTCCTGGAGTTCAGCTATATCTACCGGTCCATACCACTTACACGTTTGTACCTCACGAAAACAGTCTCCGAACTGTTACAACAGTGCCGCCCATCCAACCCCATCGAACGTAAGTATTCACAGTACGTGTGGCGACACATATGGAAGGCGATCCATGCGCGTTTTGTTGAATCAGACGTTCAATCAGCGTGGTACATCACCGTGAATGGCACACAAGTTAACCGAGATCGTCTGTATAGCATCTATCTCGCCGATTCATTCCAATGCACCCACTGTGGAGTGGATTACACGGATGTCAACCGGTTCCACTGTGACACAGCGTTCGACGTCTGGTCACATGCGCGGCGAATTTTGGCGTTTCTTACTCGCCAGACACCGACTCAAATCGACGTCCACATGCTTTTGTACCCCGATAAGACTTTCTACCCCTCCGCCAAAACTCACTCTGCGAATTGGATCTGTGGCCACACGATCCGCTATCTTTTTACTTCTGGCGACAAGTCTACGCTAGGATATTGGACTTATCTCAAGGAACGACACTGCGTCCTGATACGCAACCCACGCTATAAACAATATTTTTCCAATTTCTTACGGAGCACTTTCGATGACCCACCTAGTAGCTGGAACGTCCACGCCCTGAGAAGCTGAAAACTATATAAACCGAGCCGAACTGAATAGATCTGCTACCCAGAACCCACGCCTACGCCATGAGAAGACACGTTTGGACGAGCTGGCATGCTGTAGGCGGAGACACTTCAGGAGCTCCTGTAAGAACTGGACTTTAACTACAAGTCGCACGACGACTTTACGTAAAAAAAAACTTTTCCTTATTTATTCCTCATAATTTGTTCTTCAAGGAAAAAGAAATTTGAGTTTGGCTTTAAAAAATATTGTTTTGTCGCAAAAAAATAAAAAATAAAAAAATGAAAAAAAACAGCTAGTAGTGTAGCAGTAAGTATAATGCACTTCAGACAAAATGTCGCGAGTTCAAATACATTCACTGCTATATTTTTAAAACGTAATTCTGCTGTCTGCTGAAGTTATCAGTCTAATGGAAAAAAAATTACAAAAAAAGAAAAAAAAGTAGCTGAGTGGTCAGCGTGACGGATTGCCATCCTACGAGTCCGGGTTCGATTCCTGGCTGGATCGGGGATTTTCTCCGCTAAGGGATTGTGTGCTGTGTTGCCTTCATCATCATTTCATCCCCATCCGGCGAACAGGTCGCCCAATGTGGCGTCGAATGTAATAAGACCTGCACCAAGGCGGCCGGACTTGACCCGTAAGGGACCTCCCGGCCAGCGACGCCAAAAGCTCATTTCCATTCCAGTAAACATCGTTATTTTGTGCGTAAATCCCTCACCATATAATTTCGTGGACTAGGTATTACATACTACGCTGCTATTGTTGACTTCAAGCCAACAAAATAAAAGTCACTTCTGCGTGAAAAATGTGGCAGAGTAAGCTTCTTGGTGAGTTTGACAAATTGCAAACTCAGTTTTACGTTCTTATGCAAGGTGACATGGAATTTTTTTTGTATGTAATGTCATTTGGCATAAGGCCATTAATTTTGGATACTCGTAGATCACGTTTATTTGTTTGAAGCCGAAGAAAATTAGTTTTCGCAAAGTTATGATTTTAGCTGTTCGCTGATAAGTAGTATACCTGTTCAGTTTGCTTCTCCTAGGTTCGGAAGGGTTTAATTTGAAATTTGTTTGGGGAGGCTTTTAGAAATTTTTAGAAAAGGAGGGTTGGCACACACCTGTATTGCCACTTTATTAAAGCAACCAGTATCGGTCAGAAACAGACCATCCTCATGTAATACGTAGTTTGTTAAGCTATGTTTTGCGTTGCAGCTGATTAATGATATCACATTATGTTATTTATGACCGACAGTGGGTGTTCTAATAAAATGACAAGCTGTGCGAAAACTATGGTTTTCCAAACATCGTTTGAAATCCTTGATTATATACTTGTCCCATTTCCCCCACTGTAAGTTACTGTTGCAGTCTGTTGGTCTCTTTTTCTTCCTATTACATCCTGTTCATCGAATGAGTCCAAAGAGGTTATAATGTGAATTTACTCTTGGTCACACTGCACGCACAAGAGACATTCGTGGCATGTTCCACGCTTCGGCTCAAGATCTCCTCTATACGACATGTGATGAATTCTGATATAAATCGCACTCGGAGAGTGATATGTTTTTTTCTGCAATACGAGCGTTCGTACGACCGCATGCTCGTTTATTGTTAATGGTTACTTCAGATAAGTAAGGCGTGATCCGGAAAGAGATCCATCGCATTATTCATTTCCACGCCTTTTGTAGCTGTTGGTACAACTTACACATAATACTTAAGGCAATCTCTCGGCACCATGCTGCAAGTAACGGGCCTGCGGATGTTGCGTTTGTAGGAAAATTAGAGCAGGAAGAAAGGCTTTCTGTAGATGCGATTTGAACGACTTGTTGCCCAAAGACATTTAGATTGTAGCTCTTGTTATTGTTGTTGTGAGCTTTAGTGCGAAGGTTGGCTCGGTGCAGCTCTCCATATCTCTCTATCCTGTTCCTACCTCTCCATCTCATAATGCCTTCTGTAACCTACAAGCATTTGAACCTGCTTACTGTATTCATCCTTGTCTCTCCAATTTTTGTCCCCCGCACTTAACTCCACTACCACATTCGAGAATTCCCTGATTCCCCAGAATGTGTTATGCTCACAGATACCTTCATTTAGTTCTGCCATAAATTTTTCTGCCTATTTCGATTTCGATACATTTCATTCTCCTTAGTTACGCGAGCAATCCATCCAATCTTCAGGTTTCGTCTACGGCACCACATTCCAAATTATACCGTCCTCTTCTTGTCTGAATTGTTTATCGGTGAACGTTCCATTTCCGTACAAAGCTGCGCTCGAATACAAATACCATCAAAACAGACTTCCTAACACTTAAATTTATCTTCACTTGAAAGAGCAATGCTTCCGTTTTTGATGCAGGTGACCATTCAGAACTGGCACACAACTGTTTGAGAAAGGTGTTGGTCGCTAATGAAGTCATTTATGGCTTTCTATACGTCATCATCAGATACAGATGTGGTAATAATAAACCAATGCAACATAAAAAAAGTGCCTCATGAAATATATAGACTGTGGACAGCAGTTTCCATCAATACGTACAATGAAATACAAAAACAAGCCACACAAAAGTGGATACGTAAGGTACGGAAAATGTATCTCTCATATATGTGGAGCCATGTGCAAAACTGACGGTACGTCTAGAACGCAGTCATAAGGAAGACCATTGTCTCCAACACGTACCGTTAACAACCACAAGAAGCGTATCCACTTGGAATGCAAATAAAGAACCCATCTTTTATGCTGTATAAACTTGAAAGCCATGGGGAAACAAAGCAAGTGTAAACCTATAAAAACAAAAGTAATATTATAATGTTACCTGTTGAAGATTGCAAGACAAGAGGAATTATTAAATGAAGCGTAAATTGAAACAAACTGCAGGATATACATGTAGCAACATTGTGACATAGTTTCATTAGCGGTTAGTGTGTAGCATTGAATATGATGTAATTGTATAAGCAATTACAGCATAGGCACTGGCAACACAAATTTTGGTTTTTTTACTCAAAGATATACGATAGTAAAAAGAAAGACGAATATATGCACATTGTAAACACATGTGACGTACCAAAATCAAAACGTAGTATAACAGACAATAAACTGATATTGCAACTTGTTAAAAACTTAAAAACAAGATATGATAAAAACTTAAATTTGAAATTCTGCTGAACTTAAATATGCATTGTATCAACTGCTGTTTGTCAGTGCCAAGTACATGTATACAAATGAGCGCTTGAAGTGTTGATTCTATCTACACTGTTTCCTAATTTTTTGTTTGTCACTGCCAGTTACTTTGGATGTGGACAGCCATATCATAATTTTGTTATTGTATATGCCCCCATGAACCATGGACCTTGCCGTTGGTGGGGAGGCTTGCATGCCTCAGCGATACAGATGGGCGTACCGTAGGTGCAACCACAACGGAGGGGTATCTGTTGAGAGGCCAGACTAACGTGTGGTTCCTGAAGAGTGGCAGCAGCCTTTTCAGTAGTTGCAGGGGCAACAGTCTGGATGATTGACTGATCTGGCCTTGTAACACTAGCCAAAACGGCCTTGCTGTGCTGGTACTGCGAACGGCTAAAAGCAAGGGGAAACTACAGCTGTAATTTTTCCCGAGGGCATACAGCTTTACTGTATGGTTAAATGATGATGGCGTACTCTTGGGTAAAGTATTCCGGAGGTAAAATAGTCCCCCATTCGGATCTCCGGGCGGGGACTACTCAAGACGACGTCGTTTTCACGAAAAAGAAAACTGGCGTTCTACGGATCGGAGCGTGGAATGTCAGATCCCTTAATCGGGCAGGTAGGTTAGAAAATTTAAAAAGGGAAATGGATAGGTTAAAGTTAGATACAGTGGGAATTAGTGAAGTTCGGTGGCAGGAGGAACAAGACTTCTGGTCAGGTGAATACAGGGTTATAAATACAAAATCAAATAGGGGTAATGCAGGAGTAGGTTTAATAATAATAAAAAAAATAGAAGTGCGGGTAAGCTACTACAAACAGCACAGTGAACGATTTATAGAGGCCAAGATAGAGACCAAGCCCATGCCTACTACAGTAATACAAGTTTATATGCCAGGTAGCTCTGCAGATGATGAAGAAATTGTTGAAATGTATGTTGAGATAAAAGAAATTTTTCAGGTAGTTAAGGGAGACGAAAATTTAACAATCAGGGGTGACTGAATTCAAGAGTAGGAAAAGGGAGAGAAGGAAACATAGTAGATGAATATGGATTGGGGGGTAAGAAATGAAAGAGGAAGCCGCCTGGTAAATCTTGCACAGAGCATAATTTAATCATAGATAACACTTGGTTCAAGGATCTTAAACAAGATTATATACAAGGAAGAATCCTGGAGATACTAGAAGGTATCAGACAGATTACATAATGGTAAGACACAGATTGAAACTGAAGAAACTGCAAAAAGGCGGGAATTTAAGGAGACGGGACCTGGATAAACTGACTAAAACAGAGGCTGTACAGAGTTTCAGGGAGAGCACAAGGGAACAATTGACAGGAATGGGGGAAAGAAATACGGTAGAAGAATAATGGGTAGCTCTGAGGGATGAAGTAGTGAAGGCAGCAGAAGATCAAGTCGGTAAAAAGACGAGGGCTAGTAGAAGTCCTTGGGTAACAGAAGAAATACTGAATTTAATTGATGAAAGTAGAAAATATAAAAATGCAGTAAATGAAGCAGGCAAAAAGGAATACAGACGTCTCAAAAATTAGATCGACAGGAAGTGCAAAATGGCTAAGCAGGGATGGCTAGAGGACAAATGTAAGGATGTAGAGGCTTATCTCATTGGGGATAAGATAGATACTGCCTACAGGAAAATTAAAGAAACCTTTGGAGAAAAGAGAACTACTTGTATGAATATCAAGAGTTCAGATGGAAACCCAGTTCTAAGCAAAGAATGGAAAGCAGAAAGGTGGAAGGAGTATATAGAGGGTCTATCCAAGGGCGATGTACTTGAGGACAATATTATGGAAATGAAAGAGGATGTAAATGAAGATGAAATGGAAGATACGATACTGAGTGATGAGTCTGACAGCACTGAAAGTCCTGGGCCGAAACAAGGCCCCTTGGAGTGGGCAACATTCCATTGGAATTACTGATGGCCCTGGGAGAGCCAGTCCTGACAAAACTCTACCATCTGGTGACCAAGATGTATGAGACAGGCGAAATACCCTCAGACATCAAGAAGAATATAATAATTCAAATCCCAAAGAAAGCCGGTGCTGACAGATGAGAAAATTACCGAACTATCAGTTTAATAAGTCACAGCTGTAAAATACTAACCCAAATTCTTTACAGACGAATGGAAGTACTGGTAGAAGCCGACCTCGGAGAAGATCAGTTTGGATTCCGTAGCAATGTTGGAACACGTGAGGCAATACTGACCCTACGACTTATCTTAGAAGTCAGATTAAGGAAGGGCGAACCTATGTTTCTAGCATTTGTAGACTTAGAGAAAGCTTTTGACAATGTTGACTGGAATACTGTCTTTCAAATTCTAAAGGTGGCAGGGGTAAAATATAGGGAGAGAAAAGCTATTTACAATATGTACAGAAACCAGATGGAAGTTATAAGAGTCGAGGGGCATGAAAGGGAAGCATTGTTTGGGAAGGGGGTGAGACAGGGTTGTAGCCTCTCCCCGCTGTTATTCAATCTGTATACTGAGCAAGCAGTACAGGAAACAAAAGAAAAATTCGGGGTAGGTATTAAAATCCATGGAAAAGAAATAAAAATTTTTAGGTTTGCCGATGACATTGTAATTCTGTCAGAGACAGCAAAGGGCTTGGAAGAGCAGTTCAACGGAATGGACAGTGTATGAACGGAGAATAAAGATGAACATCAACAAAAGCAAAACGAGGATAATGGAATGTAGTCGAATTAAGTCGGGTGATGCTGAGGGTATTAGATTAGGAAATGAGACACTTAAAGTAGTAAAGGAGTGTTGCTATTTAGGAAGTAAAATAACTGATGATGGTCGAAGTAGAGAGGATATAAAATGTAGACTGGCAATGGCAAGAAAAGCGTTTCTGAAGAAGATAAATTTGTTAACATCGAGTATAGATTTAAGTGGCAGGAAGTCGTTAATGAAAGTATTTGTATGGAGTGTAGCCATGTATGGAAGTGAAACATGGACAATAAAAAGTTTGGGCAAGAAGAGAATAGAAGCTTTCGAGATGAGGTGTTAGAGAAGAATGCTGAAGATTAGATGGTTAGATCACATAACTAATGAGGAGGTACTGAATAGAATTAGGGAGAAGAGAAATTTGTGGCACAATTTGACTAGAAGAAGCGATCGGTCGGTAGGACATGTTCTGAGGCATCAAAGTATCACGAATTTAGTATTGGAGGGCAGTGTGGAGGGTAAAAATGGTAGAGGGAGACCAAGAGATGAATACACTAAGCATATTCAGAATGATGTAGATTGCAGTTAAGTACTGGGAGATGAATGTTGCACAGGATAGAGTAGCATGGAGAGCTACATCAAACCAGTCTCAGGACTGAAGACCACAACAACAACAACAACAACAACAACATATGCTGTGTGATACATGACACACATTCCATGTCTTTCATTATTACTATTTTCTCTGTCTTACTTTCTCTCCCTATTTTCTCTGCGTTACCTTTGTCTCCCACCTTGCGTATGTGCTGTGTGATACATGTTGCACATTTCGTTGACTTTCAGTATTACTACTTGTCTTGTGTCTTACCTTACTGTCTCTTCTCCTCCTCTTCTTACTCGACCCCCCTGCACCTTCTCTTTATTGACGCAGATGTTAGTGGACTTGATGTTAACCATTGCTTTATTGTGACATTGCAGAGCGCTGTAACTTATGGTGAAGGGTAATTTCTTATCGCAGTTTCACATTGCAACTTCTAATGATCCTCTGTGTATTGGCGTTAGACCTTCAGCTGGTTTTGCGCTGTATGTTCGTTGTCATGGATGTTTAGTTCCTATGATCTCTGAGATTTTACTTTTGAAGTGCTTATATAACATTTAATTTCTGTTTTGACATCGTATTACTATTAATACATAATTACTGTCGTGTTGTGTTTTTGTTACGTTCTTTCTGTTTTTATGGATGACAAGATATTCATCTAATTTTAAGGCAGGATGATTTTACTAACTATACTTGACACTGATACTTCCTATTCTTCATATTGGGATCAGCATAGTTTCACATTTTCCTTTTTTATCATAACTTGTCTGTGAGTTTTTAAAAAGATACACTCCTGGAAATTGAAATAAGAACACCGTGAATTCATTGTCCCGGGATGGGGAAACTTTATTGACACATTCCTGGGGTCAGATACATCACATGATCACACTGACAGAACCACAGGCACATAGACACAGGCAACAGAGCATGCACAATGTAGCCACTAGTACAGTGTTTATCCACCTTTCGCAGCAATGCAGGCTACTATTCTCCCATGGAGACGATCGTAGAGATGCTGGATGTAGTCCTGTGGAACGGCTTGCCATGCCATTTCCACCTGGCGCCTCAGTTGGACCAGCGTTCATGCTGGACGTGCAGACCGCGTGAGACGACGCTTCATCCATTCCCAAACATGCTCAATGGGGGACAGATCCGGAGATCTTGCTGGCCAGGGTAGTTGACTTACACCTTCTAGAGCACGTTGGGTGGCACGGGATACATGCGGACGTGCATTGTCCTGTTGGAACAGCAAGTTCCCTTACCGGTCTAGGAATGGTAGAACGATGGGTTCGATGACGGTTTGGATGTACTGTGCACTATTCAGTGTCCCCTCGACGATCACCAGAGGTGTACGGCCAGTGTAGGAGATCGCACCCCACACCACGATGCCGGGTGTTGGCCCTGTGTGCCTCGGTCGTATGCAGTCCTGATTGTGGCGCTCACCTGCACGGCGCCAAACACGCATACGACCATCATTGGCACCGAGGCAGAAGCGACTCTCATCGCTGAAGACGACACGTCTCCATTCGTCCCTCCATTCACGCCTGTCGCGACACCACTGGAGGCGGGCTGCACGATGTTGGGGCGTGAGCGGAAGACTGCCTAACGGTGTGCGGGACCGTAGCCCAGCTTCATGGAGACGGTTGCGAATGGTCGTCGTCGATAACCCAGGAGAAACAGTGTCCCTAATTTGCTGGGAAGTGGCGGTGCGGTCCCCTACGGCACTGCGTAGGATCCTACGGTCTTGGCGTGCATCCATGCGTCGCTGCGGTCCGGTCCCAGGTCGACGGGCACGTGCACCTTCCGCCGACCACTGGCGACAACATCGATGTACTGTGGAGACATCACGCCCCACGTGTTGATCCATTCGGCGGTACGTCCACCCGGACTCCCGCATGCCCACTATACGCCCTCGCTCAAAGTCCGTCAACTGCACATACGGTTCACGCCCACGCTGTCGCGGCATGCTACCAGTGTTAAAGACTGCGATGGAGCTCCGTATGCCACAGCAAACTGGCTGACACTGACGGCGGCGGTGCACAAATGCTGCGCAGCTAGCGCCATTCGACGGCCAACACCGCGGTTCCTGGTGTGTCCGCTGTGCAGTGCGTGTGATCATTGCTTGTACAGCCCTCTCGCAGTGTCCGGAACAAGTATGGTGGGTCTGACACACCGGTGTCAATGTGTTCTTTTTTCCATTTCCAGCAGTGTATATTTTAGTTTGTTATCTGCGGTTTTACCTTTTAAATTTGATGTGTCACCTGTTTTTATGATGTGTATAGATTTGTTTTCCTTTTTACTATTGTATATCCTTGGCCAACGAAATGTTACCAATGCCTGTATTACAACTGCTTACGTAACTGTGTCATATTCCACGCCCAAATGTAATCGCTTATGACACTAATGTTCATGGATTTACATCTTGATTTTGTCTTAATCCTGTAAGTGACAAAATGTTTGTTTACAGCACAAAACAATACATGTCAGTATGTACTCTTTGGGAGTCGCAATAAATAAAACTGCTCAGTTTATTAGATATTTTTAGGTCTACCATATTGTGTGGAATGGTAAATATTCATATCAATGATCACGTGAAAATCAATTATACATGGAAATACCGATAGTTTATCAGTGGTATAGGTACTGACCAGTGTCGCTTAAAGGGCTTTACGTTTCATCTGATAATTCCTCTTGTTTTGTAATTTTGAACCGCTATCGTTCTGCATGAAAACTGTATATTTTGTTGTATATCTGATGACGATATATCGAAATGCATCACTAAATGAATTTGAGAACCAAGACCTTTCACAATTCATTGTGTGCCGCTTCAGTTTATATTACACTTTTTCAGAAATGCTTTCCTTGCTATTGCCTATCTGCATCTTATAACCTCTCTTCTTCGGACATAATTAGTTACTTTGGTACCTAAATAGCAAAATTCATCTACTACTTTTAGTGTCCGTTTTCTTAATCTAATCGCCGTAGCACCGCCTGAGTTAATTAGATTACATTCCATTATGCTTGCTTTACTTTTGTTGATGCTCATCTTATAACCTATTATCAAGACCTATCCATTCACTTCAATTGCTCTTCCAAATCCTTTCTACATCTACATCCACACCCCGCAAACCACCTCAGGGTGTGTGGCGGGGGGTACTTTGAGAACCTCTATCGGTTCTCCCTTCTGTTCCAGTCTCTTATTGTTCGTGGAAAGCAAGATGGGCGGTATGCCTCTGTGTGGGCTCTAATCTCTCTGATTTTATCCTCATGGTCTCTTCGCGAGATATACGTAGGAGGGGGCAATATACTGCTTGACTCCTCGGTGAAGGTATGTTCACGAAACTTCAACAAAAGCCTGTAGCGAGCTACTGCGCGTCTCTCTTGCAGAGTCTTCCACTGGAGTTTATCTATCATCTTCGTAACGCTGTCATCGACAAACTTTAAAGTTTCTGTTTTTTTCTCCATGAATTCGATTTCCAAATTTCTTCCTGTTTTCTTTACTTCTTTCTCTATGTACAGACTGAATAACATCGGGACCGGCGACAACGCTGCCTCACTCCTTTCTCAACTACTGCTACCCTTTCACGTCTTTCGACAGTTATACCTGCGGTGTGGTTTCTGTGCAAGCTGTATACAGCCTTTGTTTTCCTGTATTTTATACCTTATAACTTTAGAATTACAAAGAGTATAATGCTGTAAACATAGGTTTTACCTTTCCTTAACCCATATTCTAAGATAATGATCATTATTGCCTCTCGTTTTGCTCTATTACTCCGAAACCCAAAATGATCTTTCCTGAGGTTGGCATCTACCAGTTTTTCCATTCTCTTGTAAAATATTCGTCAGTATTTTATTAAGCTGACAGTTCATTAATATTCACATCTATCAGGCTCTGCTTTCTATGAAATTTACGTCCTCAAAAATAGTAGCCATCTGCTGGCATTATCTGAAATATGTGGGAACAAGCGCTGAGCTGCTGTCCAGGTGTCTTTACAGGTTCCTCGTACTGTCCGCCCGCGCCACTGGTTAGTGCATGAGTGGAAATAAGCCAGTCTCGGCGCTGACCAGTCACATGCCCGCATTGCAGACCAGAGCGACTTGCGGAGTGCGCAGGTAACACCGCGTCGGCTTACGTAACGGGCAGCGAGCGACACTGGCTGTGCATTCCTGGCGGGCAAGTGGCGTAACGCAGGTTACTCAGGCCGCAGATGGACGCCGTAATCGACTGTTTTGTTCGCCGAATATGTTCGCAGAATTTCTCAGCGCTGCTATACCGAGAGGAGAATCACTTAATTAAGATGCAAATCGTGAAGGTCTACCAGTAAGCTGGCTTCCACAAGACTTGCGAGGAAGCTGCATTCCTCGGTTATTGGTGGCCAGGAATAGCCGATCCCGATTTAGGACGCGCGTTGTTATATACCGAGCAGATGGTGTATGAGGGCGATAGACTTGGCTCGTATCCTGGAGAAGCAAGGGTTTGTTTCCAGGAACGCTACGCTTTTCATTTTGTTTTGTTGTTATGTGTACCTGTTGGCAGAAATTAATAGAGACTCTCAATACCTCTGACAGGTATATTACCTACATCGACCGTGCAAGAGGTCCCAGCCTGATTTTATTCCTGTTACATAAAAGACGCCGGCGCAGTTACTACTGTGTATAATAACTATAAAATGATTCAAATGACTCTAAGCACTATGGGACTTAACATCTGTGGTCATCAGTCCCCTAGAACTTAGATCTAATTAAACCTAACTAACCTAAGGACATCGCACAATCCATGCCCGAGGCAGGATTCGAAACTGCGACCGTAGCAGTCTCGCGGTTCCGGACCGAGCTCCTAAAACCGCGAGACCACAGCGGCCGGCAATAACTATAAACAACAGACGTGCTTTCGACCTGTCAGTTGTGAGAAAGGGCTGGTCGTACTGGACGTGTGGATGTAGTGTGTCGGAAATCGTAATAGAGCAACGTCTCTAAAGTAAGTATTAATAATATTCTGCAGAATGTTTTGAAGACGCCAGTCGCGACTAGATTGAAACGCAGTACGAAGAATATTTGTTTCGGGAGAAAATCGTCACGGGTGACGAGACTTGGTGTTATCAATACGAAGCTACCACATAACGACTAAATTCAGGAAATCCGATGAAAGGGCAGCACACTGACGATATAACCGATATATCAAGCTTATGTGATGTGTCAGTTGAATAAGATAATAAAGAAAGACTTTTCTGACACTTTCACATAGTTGTATTAACGTTCTATGCATTGCACTCATGTGAGGGCTGGAGGGGGGGGGGGGGGGGAACTATATATAACACGTGAGGTTTTAAAACCACTATCTTTTCTGTAGTTTTTTTTTTATTAATCAATCTCGAAACTGTTTTAAGGGACAAGCTGGAAGCTGGAAGGAACTGGTCCAGGTAAACATTTCCCCCTGTGGTTTTTGTACGCCGGCCGAGGTGGCCAAGCGGTTCTAGGGGCTACATTCTGGAAGCGCGTGACTGCTACGGTCACCGGTTCGAATCCTAACACTGTCATGGCTGTGTGTGAAGTCCTTAGTTTAGTTAGGTTTAAGTAGTTCTAAGTTCTAGGGAGCTGATGACCTCAGAAGTTAAGTCCCATAGTGCTCACAGCCATTTGAGCCATTTGGTTTTTTTGCAAAGAAAAATGTGTCTATCACTCTATAGTACAACAGGAAACATCAATCCCTAACTTCGAGCTATCTCGAAAGACTTCATCAGTGTTGTGAGTATATGGGAGTATGTCTGCTCTTGCACAGTCATTGATGACCTATCAACATTATCTCCCCTCTGCGCATCTCTCCTCCACCTCCCCCACCAGTCTAGGTGACTTATTCTGTTATCTGGTGTTTAATTAGGGTCTAATTGATTGTCCAAAGTGTTAAGTATTGG
This sequence comes from Schistocerca gregaria, assembly GCF_023897955.1. Lineage (NCBI taxonomy): Eukaryota > Metazoa > Arthropoda > Insecta > Orthoptera > Acrididae > Schistocerca > Schistocerca gregaria. The sequence continues at coordinate 767,761,782 of NC_064921.1, forward strand.
CCTGAGGGCAGATGTTGATCTTTGTTTAGGATCTAATTTATCACCCAGTTTATTATCCTATTTGCTGTTATTTATTATCCAATTAGGACAGACTGTTGATATTTATTTAGGGTATTTACAGCCGTAAGTTATAGCTCCATATGGTAGTCACAATCAAACATGGAAGTCCAATATGACAGAAGGTCAAAGGTCACCAAGATGCCTGAAACAAAAAATGTTGTATAAGTCCATCCAAGCTCACCCCAATGATGTCACAGTGGACATAGAGCTGTATAAAACTGGTAGAATATTGAAAAAAATCCAAGTGAGCTAGCTTGCATATTGCAAGGTCTGTTAATCAAAACCGTTCTTGATCCTTTCAGACGTGTATGTAGCAGTATTACATCGAAAACACGCTGTATCTCACGCAAGACATCACCAGCACTGCAGTAAGTATAAATTCTGTCCGTACAGGCTTCAGAAGGCCCAACTGTGCCGACCGACCGCTGCGTCGTCCTTGGCCGACAGGCATCAGTGGATGCAGATATGAAGTGGACAGCACAGTGCTTTCCTGGCCGTTATCAGTTTCATGACCAGAACCGCTACGTCTCAGTCAAGTAGTTCCTCAATTAGCCTCACGAGGGCTAGTGCACTCTGCTTGCCACCAGCACCTGGGTGGTCATCCATCCAAGAGCTATCTAAGCCCAAACGCGCTTAACTTCGGTAATATGAAGGGAACCGATGTTACCACTGCAGCAAGGTTGTTGGCGTCTAAATTATATGACAATAAATTTTCAGAAATGCAAGGCAGTTTGCTTGTTAAAAACTATTACTGATGTATTTTAGTGCGTCATCTAGAACATTAAATCTTTAGGTATACTTAAACAAGAAGAAGAAACCCCTTACATCAAAAAAGTGGGTGCTGTAAGGTACTCATCAATCAATTGTGCTTGCATCAGCCAACATTATCACGACCAAGGTCACTTTATTTAACGTTTTAAAATAATAATTGTGTGACTTGGAAACGAGACATGCAGCCAGCTGCCAGCCGCAGCACGGCTCTAGGCACTTCTGGAGGAGGGGCAGCCATGAGTCACACTGCTGAGTGCTCGACTGCGTTGTGTGCCACTTAATGTCACTCATAGCCTCTCCTGCATACTGATAAGTCTTATCTACCCGTTTTAGGCCGTGCGGATCACAGGTACTGGCAGTACACATAATTAAACAGATTAAGCTTGCAGTTCAATGGTCAGGCCACACAGATGGGAGGTGGGCGGCTACGGTTGTCAACTTACCAGTTCCTGCCTTGAAGTCGCGTCAGCTGTATAACCTTACTCACAGTGTGCTCATAATTATTATCTAAGCGTATGCAACGCCAGAAAAAATTGGAACAAAAAATGGCTCTGAGCACTATGGGACTTAACATCTATGCCCTAGAACTTAGAACTTCTTAAACCTAACTAACCTAAGGACATCACACAACACCCAGCCATCACGAGGCAGAGAAAAACTCTGACCCCGCCGGGAATCAAACCCGGGAATCCGGGTGTGGAAAGCGAGAACGCTACCGCACGACCACGAGATGCGGGCAAATTGGAACACCAAAGAATAATTAATGTAAAGTAAAGAAATATCGGGAATGCATTTGTCTAGGTAATGCAAGACAAGGTACTGCATGTATGAAATGCTGGAACATTAATAACCGGTGTAACTGCTAGAATGTTGAATGCCGGCATAGAGACGTGCATGTATAGTGTCGTACTGGTGTAGGATATCAGTTTGCGGGATGGAGGTCCATGCAACTTGGTCGGTCAATAAGTGGACGGTTAATTCAGCTTGTGGATGACGCTGGAGTTCTCGTCCGATGATGTTCCACATCTGCTTGCTTTGAGAGTAATTCGGTGATCGTTCACGCCTACGAAAACATGTCGACACTTAATAGAACATGTTGGATTGATAATTAAATCGACACCCTAGCTGCAAACAGGCGCTGATACACATCATTGGGGACACGTTGAAAATGTGTGCCCCGACCGGAACTCGAACCAGGAATCTCCTACTTACATGGCAGACGCTCTATTCATCTGAGCCACCAAGGGCACAGAGGACAGTGCGCCTGCAGGGACTTATTCCTTACACGCTCCCCGTGAGACCCACATGTCCACACTACTACATTCATAGTGCGCCTAATACACTCCTGGAAATTGAAATAAGAACACCGTGAATTCATTGTCCCAGGAAGGGGAAACTTTATTGACACATTCCTGGGGTCAGATACATCACATGATCACACTGACAGAACCACAGGCACATAGACACAGGCAACAGAGCATGCACAATGCCGGCACTAGTACAGTGTATATCCACCTTTCGCAGCAATGCAGGGTGCTATTCTCCCATGGAGACGATCGTAGAGATGCTGGATGTAGTCCTGTGGAACGGCTTGCCATGCCATTTCCACCTGGCGCCTCAGTTAGACCAGCGTTCGTGCTGGACGTGCAGACCGCGTGAGACGACGCTTCATCCAGTCGCAAACATGCTCAATGGGGGACAGATCCGGAGATCTTGCTGGCCAGGGTAGTTGACTTACATCTTCTAGAGCACGTTGGGTGGCACGGGATACATGCGGACGTGCATTGTCCTGTTGGAACAGCAGGTTCCCTTGCCGGTCTAGGAATGGTAGAACAATGGGTTCGATGACGGTTTGGATGTACTGTACACTATTCAGTGTCCCCTCGACGATCACCAGAGGTGTACGGCCAGTGTAGGAGATCGCACCCCACACCACGATGCCGGGTGTTGGCCCTGTGTGCCTCGGTCGTATGCAGTCCTGATTGTGGCGCTCACCTGCACGGCGCCAAACACGCATACGACCATCATTGGCACCAAGGCAGAAGCGACTCTCATCGCTGAAGACGACACGTCTCCATTCGTCCCTCCATTCACGCCTGTCGCGACACCACTGGAGGCGGGCTGCACGATGTTGGGGCGTGAGCGGAAGACGGTCCAACGGTGTGCGGGACCGTAGCCCAGCTTCATGGAGACGGTTGCGAATGGTCGTCGCCGATACCCCAGGAGCAACAGTGTCCCTAATTTGCTGGGAAGTGGCGGTGCGGTCCCCTACGGCACTGCGTAGGAACCTACGGTCTTGGCGTGCATCCGTGCGTCGCTGCGGTCCGGTCACAGGTCGACGGGCACGTGGACCTTCCGCCGACCACTGGCGACAACATCGATGTACTGTGGAGACCTCACGCCCCACGTGTTGATCCATTCGGCGGTACGTCCACCCGGCCTCCCGCATGCCCACTATACGCCCTCGCTCAAAGTCCGTCAACTGCACATACGGTTCACGTCCACGCTGTCGCGGCATGAACCAGTGTTAAAGACTGCGATGGAGCTCCGTATGCCACGGCAAACTGGCTGACACTGACGGCGGCGGTGCACAAATTCTGCGCATTCGACGGCCAACACCGCGGTTCCTGGTGTGTCCGCTGTGTCGTGCGTGTGATCATTGCTTGTACAGCCCTCTCGCAGTGTCCGGAGCAAGTATGGTGGGTCTGACACACCGGTGTCAATGTGTTCTTTTTTCCATTTCCAGGAGTGTAGATGTTTGCCGAGCTAGGATGTCGAGTTAATTATCATTTCATTCTAGAGAAGCTGCACGGTCATCAATGGTATGTGTTCTTTCGGAAACAGGCACTATCTTCATATAGAGCATGTTGGGTTACAACAGCAGTATGTGGGCAAGCGTTATCCTGATGGAAAACACCCACAGTAGTGATGTTCATGACTGGCAGCAAAACAGGTTGAACAACCGGATTGACTTAGAACTTTGCAGTCAGGGTGTGTGGCATAATGACGCTCCTGTTGTCATACGAAATCGCACTCCAGACCATAACTCAAGGTGTAGGTCGAGTGAGTCTAGCACATAGACAGGTTAGTTGCAGGTCCTCACCTGACCAACACACCGCCATTGTTGGCACCAAGGTGGAGCCAGTTTTCAATGGAAAACATAACTGACCTCCGCCTTGCTCTTCAATGAGCTCTAGCCTGACACCACTGAAGATGCAAATGGTGGTTGTTTGGGGACAGCGGAACGCACGCTACAGGATGTCTGGCTCGGATCTGTCCTGTAGTACACGATTTGTAATTATTCGTTGTGTCACTGCGGTGCCAACTGCTTCTCAAATTACTGCTGCAGATGGACTACGGTGCACCAGATCCATATCTCCGAACACAATGCTCTTCCCTCTCCATAGTGGCATGTGGCTGTCCAGAGACTGGTCTTCTTGCGACCCTTCACTCCCATGAACACCACTGCCTGTAATCATGTACAGTGGTTACGTTGTTACCAAGGCTTCCTGTGATACAGCAAATGGAACAACTAGCTTCTCGTGCCCGTTAACACGACCTCTTTCAAACTCAGTGACATGCTGATAATGGTAGCCGGCTTCTGTGACCGAGAGGTTCTAGGCGCTTCAGTCCGGAACCGCGCTGCTGCTGCGGTCGTAGGTTCGAATCCTGCCTTGGGTATTGATGTGTGTGATGTCATTAGTTCAGTTACATTTAAGTAGTTCTAAGTCTAGGGGACTGATGACCTTAAATGTTAAGTCCCATAGTCCTTAGAGCCATTTGAACCATTTTTTGATAATGATGTCTTTGTCGCCTTAAAGGCATTCTCGACTAACATCAGCTCCCCACGTCCAATCTCAAAGGTAACAAACGTTTACGACCGTTACAGCGTGTACTTAAAGAAAACGTGATTGACATTCCTTATGGTGGAGCAGACGAGTGGAAAAACTGATAGAAGCCGACCTCGGGGTAGATCAATTTAGATTCCGTAGAAATGTTGTAACACGTGAGGCAATACTGACCGTACGACGTATCTTAGAAGAAAGATTAAGGAAAGGCAAACCTACGTTTCTAGCATTTGTAGACTTAGAGAAAGCTTTTGACAATGTTGACTGGAATACTCTCTTTCAAATTCTGAAGGTGGCAGGGGTAAAATACCGGGAGCGAAAGGCTATTTACAATTTGTACAGAAACCAGATGGCAGATATAAGAGCCGAGGAACATGAAAGGGAAGCAGTGGTTGGGAAGGGAGTGAGACAGGGTTGTAGCCTATCCCCGATGTTATTCAATCTGTATATTGAGCAAGCAATAAAGGAAACAAAAGAAAAGTTCGGAGTAGGTATTAAAATTCATGGAGAAGAAATAAAAACTTTGAGGTTCGCCGATGACATTGTAATTCTGTCAGAGACAGCAAAGGACTTAGAAGAGCAGTTGAACAGAATGGACAGTGTCTTGAAAGGAGGATATAAGATGAACATCAACGAAATAAAACGAGGATAATGGAGTGTAGTCGAATTAAATTGGGTGATGCTGAGGGAATTAGATTAGGAAATGAGACACTTAAGACAGTAAAGGAATTTTGCTACTTGGGGAGCAAAATAACTGATGATGGTCGAAGTAGAGAGGATATCAAATGTAGACTGGCAATGGCAAGCAAAACGTTTCTGAAGAAGAGAAAATTCTTAACGTTGAGTATAGATTTAAATGTTTCTGAAAGTATTTGAATGGAGTGTAGCCATTTATGGAAGTGAAACGTGGACAATAAATAGTTTAGACAAGAAGAGAATAGAAACTTACGAAATGTGGTGCTACAGAAGAATGCTGAAGATTAGATGGGTAGATCACATAACTAATGAGGAGGTATTGAATAGAATTGGGGAGAAGAGGAGCTTGTGGCACATCTTGACAAGAAGAAGGGATCGGTTGGTAGGACATTTTCTGAGACATCGAGGGATCATCAATTTAGTATTGGAGGGCAGCGTGGAGGGTAAAAATCATAGAGGGAGACCAAGAGATGAATACACTAAGCATATTCAGAAGGATGTAGGCTGCAGTAAGTACTGGGAGATGAAGAAGCTTGCACAGGATAGAGTAGCATGGAGAGCTGCATCAAACCAGTCTCAGGACTGAAGACCACAACAACAAACAATGGTGGAGCTACTAGCATCACTCTTATGCGACCTATGCGAAACTTGAATACACATATCTCGTAGACGTAGAAACACACCTATGAACTTTCGATTACGTCGCACAACTCCTTCTTGGTGTTCAGACTTTTTTCTGTCTGTGTATGGATCAATCGTGTTCCTACCATGAAGCAGTGTGGTCCAACGCTGCTGACCACCTGAGTAAACCGATACTATAGTGGGTCTATCTAATCTCCAAACAGAGGCAGCATATTTTATCTTCAACCCGTTAAGGGATCATGACATCAGTGTGATTCAGTACCATCAGGGACGTAAATAAACAGATGCTATAGTGTGTCGTATGAACCGCGAGACACTGACATGGCGGGGTGGCTTGTGTGCCTCAACGAGACATAGCCATACCATAGGTGCAAGCTTAATAGACAGATATCTCTGGAAAGGCCAGGCAAACACGTGCTTCCTAAAGAGGGGCAGGAGCCTTTCCATTAGTTGCAGTTAAACAGTCTAATTTATTGATTGATCTGGTCTTCTAACATCAGCCAACACACATCCGGCCGGTGTGGCCGAGCGGTTCTAGGCGCTTCAGTCTACGGTCGCAGGTTCGAATCCTGCCTCGGGCATGGATGTATCTGATGTCCTTGGGTTAGTTATGTTTAAGTAGCCGTATGTTCTAGGAGACTGATGACGTCAGATGTTAAGTCTCATAGTGCTCAGAGCCATTTGAACCATTCAGCCAACACAGCCTTGCTGTGATGACACTGCAAACGACTGAAAGCAAGGGAAACTACTGCGATTACTTTTCTGGAAAAATTGCAGCTCTATTATATTGTTAAATGAAATAACATCCTCTTTCGTAAAATATTCTGGAGGTAATATACATACATCCCGAGAGTGACGGACAGAATCGGCTGTGTATTGCGCAAATAGCGCTTAAAGAGTATATTTATAAACTGCTCCAGAAGACTGAAGAGTGTTTCAGGTCATCAGAAGATAATAAGGATTCTTCTCCAACGTCCAGAATATACCGCATTCCTTGTAGATATAAAAAGTCTATGTTGGAATGGCCACATCATCCATCACTACCAGAATCAAAATCGCAGGTGTGGACAGCCATGGCAGAGTGTGCAAGACTGGCCAAAGTTCTTGCAGGACAATAATTCCAACAAGAAAGAAGAAAGCCTCAATGTAAACAGATCCTGGATTCCCGGACTGCAGCAAAGGATACAGGTAACAAGGGGAAAATCTGAGTAGTAATGACCACGGAAGAACCCTCAGATGTCGGCGCGATGGGCCGAGTGCTCGACTCCTGTCCGCCCCCAGAAATGGAGGCCGACTATGCCAGCCACTCGTGCTGATGGAACGTCAGGAAAATCATCTAGGCCGAAGATCCAGAGACAGAATCCGATAAGTGGCAACGAAAGCTTCAGCGATTTTGTAACGACTGCTTTGTGAAAAAATCCTCCATTATCAAGAAGCCCCTGTGCTCGTCAGCCATTGGCGCCGTAGCAATGTAAGAGGCCACAGAGATAAACCCCCAAGAGAGAGTATGGCTACAGGTTGCCAACCACCTGGTGTCCATCAATCCCAGTCCATCGTGTGTTCCAAAACCAGCAGCAGCTCGTGGTCTTACTGTAGCGTTCTCGCTTCCCACGCCCGGGTTCGATTCCCGGCGGTGTCAGGGATTTCCTCTGCCTCGTGATAACTGGGTGTGGTGTGGCGTCCTTAGGTTAGTTAGGTTTAAGTAGCCGTAAGTTCTAGGGGACTGATGACCATAGATGTTAAGTCCCATAGTGCTCAGAGCCAAACCAGAATTTTGTCAAGTTCTGCTCTGGGAAGCATTAACGAGCGGCTAAAAGAGAATTACCGTGCATTCCAGACATCTCAACTGCCGAAAGGTAATTGCTACTGGGAGAAGCTGGAGATATTCCACAGTTTTGTCTCTTCAACTCTCCAGCTCATTCATTCAGTTTGAATCCAACAGTTTGAGTGGTAAAGGGTGAACTTGCCATTCCAGGAGGTTACCAGTTTCAGGGACGATGGACAGGGCAAATGTGTTAATTTTAAACTGGAACCAAGTGCTACAGACAGCTGAGTGGGAAGTTAGACTTGTAGAAGCGAAAATTAAAATTTAACACTATTATCGATTGTGATAAAACGATATTTTATCAGCTATTTATTTGCTCCACCCATGCAAGGTGTTACATTCACAGCAGTTGTTCCAAGTGGTGTGTCAAATATGCAGGCTTGAAATCGTGTCACACTGTCCTGCCACACGCACTTGAAGAACCCTAGTGTTCCCAGAATTAATCTTTCACTGTGGAGCGGAGTGTGCACTGATTTGAAACTTCATGGGAGATAAAAAGTATGTGCCAGACCTGTACCCGAAAAAGAAGAGCCAATTTTAATTTGCTAAAAAGATTCAAATCGAAAGCGAAAACTCTGGCGAGAAGAAATCCTCCAGTCTATACAGGTGTCTAGTATACAAGCCTGATGTGATCCCAGAAGAAGAAATCAAGTGGAATCAGAGCAGGTGAAGGAGTTGGCTACGAAACGGGCTGCCTCATGTTCTGCACTGCATGTAGCTCGGATTTTCCACCCGCGAAACGTTAGAAAATTGAGTGTGCTACGCCTTGAACACGTTCACAGAACCCTACGAAACCGTCACTCGGGTATTATCATTTACGCGGGATACGTTCAGTTTCAGTACCGAGAAAAAAAAGTATTCTTTGAGATAAAGAATGGCGTGTGTACGTGATGGCTACTGGATGTGTCTAACGAGTCTGGAAATTTTAAGGTGGACAACGTAGACGTGCTGAATACCGCCATTTTTCAGACTTCAAAAGAGATCCAGTCATTGTTATGAAGTATATGGGAACCCCTTACTCATCTGACTGGTTGCATATAAAGCTTGGGTGCCATGCAATGATTTCAGGCAGAGTCGTGATGACATGGACAGAAAGTACACGTCTTTAAAGAATGACTACACCACAAGAACGTCATAGGATGTATGACAACGGCTTAAATGCAGGTGTAAGTTACCGATAAAGTATTTCCACGAATCACCAGGAAAATTACTCTAAGCTGGCCTGAGGTCTCGAGTTGTCGTGTGTAATGTACGCTGACACCATACCAAAGACAAAAGAGACTTTGATGATATAGAGCTAGAGTCAAATGTGCGTTGACTGGCATTGTGTGATGTTCAGGGATGAGTCTCACTTCCGCTCCGTTGGAGGTCAGATCGACACCATGAATCTGTAGGTGAAGGGTCGCGGAAAGCAGTTCATCTGAGACCCTTACCTGTGAAACTTCTGGAACCAATGAATATGGCAAAAAGACTGATTAGGTAGTTTCTGAAAGGGGGCTGAATGCTCGCCAGCATGTAGCAAGAATGGTAATGTCTCTTGCTGTACCATTCACGACCAGAGCGCAAAATGCCATATTCCAGCAGGATAACGCAAAACCACACTGCAGTTCGCACGACAAGCACATTGAGGAAAGTACAGACCCTTGAAGTGTCAGCCCAGGTCCCCACAGAACCTACCTGGGATGCGATTCAAACATGGGCACTTTTATACCAGCCACCAGCAAATAAATGTAATGAACTGACACAGTACGTGTTTGAGGCATCTCAAGAAACTCCTCAAGCTGACATTCGGAGGCTCTCTGTCTACGTGTCAATACAAATTCCCGCGGGGTAAAGTTGCTAGGACCAAAAATAAAAATAACTGACTCGACGATGTATTTAGGCGGACATTTTGTCACAATAGCCGGACTACTTATTTTAATAGGAAATAAAGCCACCTTCATATTTTCAGTCGTTTGCTAATAATCAGCTACATTCAGGCTTTTGCGAGTTCAACCTTGGAACGTGCTTAAACTAAAAACAAAAAACGAAAAATCAGTAAAGAGCCTTATAATTTGGCAATTTCTTAATCCCGTATCCTGTTCCTAAGATAATCTTATGTCAAAATAAAATAAAAGTTCTCCATTACAAAAAAAGAAAAGTTATCGGTTCTCCATGGACGAAAAACAAGAATATATTTACTATCTTCAGTCATTTCAACCAGACTTACTTAAAATGTGGGACACAGACATAGGAATGACATTGGTCGGTATATCAATATATCCTGAGGGTTCATTTATTTATTTATTTTTCAAGTAATTCACCGTTTACAAAATATAGCCTCATTAATCTTGAGGTAACAAATACAACTGCAATCGCTGTTTCCATGCCTCTGAGACTCCTACTACCCTCTGTCCGTTGATGCCTACGGCTTCCTTCAGTTCCTTATCCCAGCTGTCGGGCAGGCTGCCTTTTGGGCTTCGATTTTCTCTGTTACTCCAAGCGTGAAGAAAAAGGAGATTTACAACCAGGATATAAGATCTTTAAGTCTTACCTTCTGGTGGTAAATTCTTATTCCTAGTTGTAGTTATTCCTCGCGCTTGCATCGTTAACTTGGAACGGCTTTAGTTGTGCTTTCTGTTCTTTATCGCTAAGGCATGGCAAAAGCCAGACACGGCGGTAATGTTTATATTTAGCCGGAGACAGGGCAACCCTATACTGATACAGATAATAAACAGAAGTTCCGATGGAGCGGACGGTTAATCATTAAGTAAACGTTGTTCTCGGTACTCTCCATAAAGTTTGACAAAAATTTGCCTAACGTTCTGCTGTTTAGCACTTTTTCATATTCGTCATTGTAACACATTAGTTTATTAAATCGTACAAAAACGATCCTTAGACACTGCTGGTGAGTTATCCCACTAGAAACAACGGATTTTAAAGCGCGCCGCAACTCCTCACATCCAGCCACGTGCCAAATGACTCAAACCGATTTGCCCTGTCGCGCGCGCCTCCTTGTCACCATGACCTATCCATTTCGGCCACCTAGGTATTTAAGTGCCCTGGGACTCTGCATAACCTCAACGTACGCAGAATTGTAGCACATGCTTTTCCTTCGTTATTTTCATAATTGCTGAAGATATGAGACTGTTGACTGCAAGGTCAAAACTCCTCTGCAACTCGTTTTAGTTCCGCCTTTTGTCCTGCTGCTAGAAACCAGTTCGGCGAAAAAATTTATCGTTGTCCTTCCGATTGTTTGTCAAGGTTGTGCCTGGCAGTACCTTTCTCGCGTTTGTAAGAAAACGAGTAAGACTATTTATGAGGACAGTAGCGTCCTGAAGCAAAAAAGTTAATCCCCCGTGGCTCTTGACCATCACTTTCCTGAACTCTTGCTTGTTTGCGACATTACATCACCGCCAACTGATTGCAAAAAAATTATGTAACAGTTTTTGCTTGGTGCCCGACACCATCCGTCTGGAAATAACAGAAACTTTGGACACGGTGATTACAATTGACTACACAGAAACAAAGTCTACACAAATTCAAAAAATACGTTTTTCTGATGACTCTTGTCAATCTAGGGGTAACTGCAAACGCTCACTCACTTATGTTGCCCAACGTATAAACTCAAAAGTCCTTCAACATCTGAAAATTCAATACTTCGCGGTACAATGTAGGAAGAGAGGTAAAAAGTGCTACACGTGCTTGAACTGACATGGAGTTTCCATTGAAACCGGAAAAAGTGCACCAAATGATAAACTGATGGCGCTTCACATGATACAAAAGCAATAATTAGTATAACAACTGACTTTTAGCAAAGACGATGTTCTTTGTAACAAATGCTCAACCTGTCGTCCGTCATTCATCAACGATACCTGTAGTCGAAAGGACAATCTTGTGAACTGCACTACACAGCGTATCAGTAGGTATGGTGAGAAACTATCATCAGATGTCATCATTTAGCATCCATAGTGAGGTCGGTAGATCGTGGTAGATTTGCGACTTCAGATGACCCCACAACCAAGTATGAGACGGATTAAGGTCAGGGGATACGGTAGACAAAGCATGACGGAAGTGACGCGTCAGCACGGAATCACCAAGGGATGCAAAATGGGGTGGAGCGCCATCCTGCATTAAAGTCGTACCTTCTAGCAGGGCTAGGGATGATTGCTTCTGTAACATACTGGTGTACCCCCCATTCCTCACGCTGACAGTTTGAAAAGGAGCACCCTGTATTTCCTCGAAGAGAAAGGGTACAATCGCGGTTGATGTGGTCAGACCATATCACATGGCCATTTTCTTGTCATGCATAGGGGTTTCCACGATGGTTCTAGACATTTCGGTAGACAACATTTGCAGTTCTGTTCAGGATTCTCATGCGCGTCAGTGACGTGTTGCTTTCGAGCGCCATCTGTTGACTAGGTTTTGCACTCGTTTTTGGTTTCTATAGAACCCCATATCACTTCAGGCATATGAGACAAGTGTTATTACTCTACCTACCTTATTCTACGAATTAGAGCATTTTCATACGTTAACGGACTTTTGGGTTACCCTGTGCAGCACTCCATTGGCGTCTACGTTTCCATTTTATGTTCGCTTCTTATTCTGCTTTTTTTAATCTACTCATCTCTATAATACCAATTCATGAGTAGGAATAAAGCAGTTGGAGTGTGGCTCTATAAACATATTTTTACATGTACATTCATGATTTCAAAAAAAAAAAAAAAAAAAAAAGAAAAGAAAGAAAACACTGAGAAGTACATGGCAGAGGGTACTTCCCATTGTACCAGTTGCTAGAGTGTCTTCCTGTTCCATTTTTGTTTGTAACGGGAAGAATGACTACTTAAACGGCATCTGTGGGCGCTGTAACTATTCATATTTTCATGTTCCCTATGGGAGCCACTCGTAAGGAGTTTTAGTATATTCTTAGATTCATTGCTTAAAACTGGATCATGAAACTTTTTAAGTAGTTGTTGTCGGGATAATTTATGTGCAACTTCAAGCGTCTGTCAATTCAGTTTCAGCTTCTCCATGAGAACCTCTCCGGGGTTCGAACACACCTGCGACCATTCGTCCTATCCTTCTACGTAAAGATTTAACATCAGCTGTTAGTCCTACCTGATGCAGCTCCCACACACTTGAGCAATGTTCTAGGATGGATCGCTCGAGTTTTTTGTAAACAGTCTGTAGCATTACCTGCAACAGACTCTATGTAATTGTATCATTTCATATCTCTACAAATAATTACACCCAGACATTTCTATGAATTGACCGACTGCTACTGTGCTGTTTGTTTCTATTGCCATAGTTAACTGAAGTGACAAAAGTAATGGGGTACATCCTAACAACGTGTCGGACCTCCTTTTCCCAAAGTCAGTGAAGCAACTCGACGTGTCATGGACTAAACAAATTGTTCGAAAGCACCTGTAAAAATATTGAGCCATGCTGCCTCTACAGCCGTCCATAATTGAGAAAGTGTTGCCGGCTCCAGATTCTGTGCATGAACTGACGTCTCGATTAAGTCTCATACACACTCGGTTAGAAGACAAACCATTCGTCACGCCAACAATTATGGTTCGTTGACATAGCGCTTTGTCCTTTATAAAAATTCCATCGACGTTTGGCAACATGCAGTCCATGAGTGGCTGCAAATGGTCCCCAAGTAGCTGAAAACAGCCATTCCCAGTCAATTATCGGTTCAGTTGACCGGAGAACACAGCTCATTCCATGAAAACAAAGGCCACACTATTACAGACGCACCATGAGTTTACACAGTGCCTTATTGACAACTTGTGTCCATGGTGTCTGAGGTCTACGCCACACTCGACGCCTACCATCAGCTCTTACCAACGGAAATTGGGACTCATCTGACCAGGCCACAGTTAAAAGTCGTCTAGAGTCCAATTGATATGGTAACGAACCCAATAGAGGAGCTCCACCCGGTGTCGTGTTGTAAGCAAAGGCACTCGCTTCGGCCGTCTACTGCCACAGCCCAAAACGCCCGATTTCGCAGCACAGCAGATACGTTCGTCGTACGTCCCACATTGATTTCTGCAATTATTCCACACAGTGTTGCTTGTCTGTTAGCACTGACAACTTTACGCAAACGCCGCTTCTCTCGGTCTTTAACTGAAGGCTAGCGGCCACTGTGTTGTCCACTGTGATAAGCGACGCCTGAAATGTGGTATTTTCGGTACCCCGTGGATCTCGGAATATTGAGTTCGCTGACGACATCCGAAATTAAGTGTCCCATACTTCTAGGTCCAAGTACCATTCCGCGTTCAAAGTCTGTTAGTTCTCGTCGTGCGGCCATAATTACGTCGGAAACTATTTCACTTGAGTCACCTGTGTACAAATGATAGTACCGCCAATGGACTGCAATTACATATCTTGTGTACACGATATTATCGCCATCAGTGTACGCATCATGTCGTTATCCAATGATTTTTGTCACCTCAGTGTACAGTACATTTTCATAGCATAGTTTTACATTTCTGAGCATGTAATCGAGTTTCCATTTGTACAGCTTTTGAAATATTATCAAGATTTCTGTGCAGCCTTTTTCAGGTACCACTTCATTACACGAATGTGCATCAACTGTACAAAATCTAAGGTTACAGGTTCTGCAAGCTCACTGAGGTGCAATACGGACAGAAAGAATCCCAACATGCTTTCCTATGGCGCACCTCGACAACTCTCGAGACAATATGCTGTTCTGTCCCCATAAAAAGTCTCAGTCCGGTCACAAATTTCGCCTGATATCCCTTTCGATGATTGGCATAGGTGTGGTAATGAGACAAAAGCTTTTCGGAAGTCAAGAAATACCGGATCTGCTTGACTGTCTTTATCCATGACTTTCGGGATGTCATGTGAGCTTTTTTTGCATAATATACTAAAACGTACGACGGTGTACTTAAAAATAATTCGTTCAGAGGGCCATTGCCCGCAACTAAATGTTGTTGGCATTGTGTAATAGTGAATACTCTGAAAGTTGGATGGGCGTCATTGCTTTGAGTGCTCTTCCGTTAATCAAGAGTCTCATTCTCAAGCATGTCTTTTCACATTTTTGTTTATTAAGACTGTATCAGCACCAAGAATATCCGCAAATGACGTGAAATGTACAGGGAGACTGAACCGGGATGCCGTCTGTCAACGGTTACAAACAGGCAGCGCCATGGCAGCAGCGCTAACTGACTGTCGCTGTTGGTCGTTGATACAAAGGGTGGAAGCTGGCTGACCGACGTTACCTCTCCTTCCCCGGCCACCATAAACATTTCACGACAAGCTGCTGTCTTTTCTCAGCGACAAAGGCCGCCATACGAGCAAGTTGTGGTGTTCTGACAAAAACTGGCGATTACCATTCCTTAATGTCTAAATCTGTATCGTGTAACTGCAACTGTTACAGGACACAAAAGCAATTACGCAGATGCATGTGTTGAAGTGTAACATAAATGATAGACTCCTTCTAAAATCTATGATGTCTAAGTAATTTCCGTTCTTTTATCAGAGCGTGTTTCGAGAAATGTACTGATACCTCTTTCGATAAATAATTCTTTGCAGTCATTTTTTAGGTTGTCATTAGAATCGTCTGATATTACTTGATATCAATGTTTCCAATATACATCTACTGCAAAAATGACAGCACCAAAAATAATTAATGAACAGTAATTAAATCTAGGGAACACATTTGTTTGGATACAAATGTAAGTGATTAACATTTCAACATCATTGATTAATGTATGCGCAAGATAAGTCTTAGAAATGTGAAATGCTGGAACATTAGTAACCGGTGTCAGTGTCAGGATGCTGAATGCAAGCGTGACAACGTGCATACATTGTGTTGTACAGGTGCCGGATGTCAGTTTGTGAGATGGGGTTCCATAGTCTTTGCAATTGGTCGCACAGTACAGGGATAGTTAATGCTGTTTGTTAATCACGCTGGAGTTGTCTTCCGATGATGGCCCATATCTGCTCGACTGAAGACAGAGCTGGTGATGGAGCAGGCCAAGGCAACTTGTCGATACTCAGTACAGCACGTTCGGGTACAACAGCGGTATCTGGACGAGTGTTATACTTGTGGGAAAAACCCCTGAAATGCTGATCATGAATGGCAGGCCAACAGGTCGAACCACCAGACGCACTTACAAATTTGCTGTCAGGGTTAGTGGAATAACCACGAGAGTGCTCCTGCCTGCTGTCATACGAAATCGGACCCCAGACCATAACTGCAGTCGTAGGTCCAGTGTGTCTGGCACACAAACACATTGGTTCAGGCCGTCAACTAGCCTCCTCCTATCCAACACGCGGCCATCACTGGCATCGAGGCAGAACCAGCTTTCACCAGAAAACACAACAGACCTCCACCCTGCCCTCCAATGAGCTCTCGCTTGACACTACTGAAGATGCAAATGGAGGTAGTTTGGAGTCAATGAAATGCACGCTACAGGACGTCTGGCTCGGAATTGTCCTTGAAGTAACCGTTCGATGTGTCACTGTTGCGACAGCTACTGCTCATATTTCCGTTCCACATGGAGTAAGATGCGCCGGAGCCATACTACGAAGACGACGGTCTTTCCCCTCGCTGGTGCCACGTGGTCGTACTTGCCCTTGTCCTGTGGTCGAACATTGTTGTGACCGCCATTGGTCGCAGTCATGTACAGTGAATACATTCCTGCAAGTCTCTTTGTAATATCACAGTAGGAGCATCCAGCTTCACATAGCCCTATTAAACGACGTCGTTCAAACGCACTGAGGTGTTGATAATGACGTATTTGTCGCCTAAAGGCATCCTTGACTAACACCATCACGTCCAATCTGAAAGATAACTAACTCTCACGATCCTCACGTCGTGTGTTTAAAGCAAACCTGAGTTGCATCCTAATAGTGGCGCTGCTAGCGCCACTCTTTATGTGACCCTCGCAAAATTTTAATAGGCCTCATCTTTCAGATCTAGAGACACTCCTACCAACGTTCTTTTTTTGGCACACAACTCTTTCTTGGTGCTGCGATATTTTTCCGCCAGTGTATTTTGTGGAACTAGTGCCACACAGTGGCTTGTGGATATTTCAAAAAGAAAGGGTCACACTCCCAAGAGAAAATGAGGAAATAAATATTTATTAACTACTGGTTTCCATCATTCCAGGTATCGCAAATTATTGACGGCAGTCTGTATAGCAATGTTCTTAATGTTATGTCAAATAAAAGTGTAAAAAAAAAACCTGTTTAACTTTCATTAATATAAAATGCAGTATAGCGTCAATAGTCAAATGTGTTACTATTGTTAGTAAACCTTCTTACTCTCGTTAAATGATATTCCATTATTCTCTATGGAGTGCAGTTTGCATAACTACTAGTTATGGAACGTAAGACGAATGTTACTGCTGTCAGTGTTTCAGTACAGGCGCTGGCATGTATGATCGGCACTCCAGTAATGAAACATTAATACTCGTTGATGGTCACATAGTTTAACTTTTCCTTAGTTAATTTTTTTCGCTTTCTTGGTCCTAAGAGTGTATTAAGGTCGAAATAGCATGTTGTACTGATTTTTCCCATTTTAGAGATCTCTCTTGTTGCAAACATCTTTTACATGTCATACAATGATAATATTCATATTTGCAGCTATTCTGATTGAGTTGCTAGCTCAATGCTGTTTATCTTATGGATAAGAATAACATTTACATATCTTTACAGCTGAATTCAATCATACATGCTTCACATAATTACTTGATGCTTATGTAGTGGTCTGTAAAGAAATTGTTATTATAATATTTATTAGCTCCACTATAAATATTGTTTCGAGTTACTTGAATTGGGATGTGGAGAGTTGTTACAACCACTTGCCGGTTAACTCATTATTTACATTTCTTTATAAGTATAGTATGTAGACGGAGAACTCATATTTATGTCTCTTACGTTTTACCCAGTCACCCTTCGGTGTTCAAGCCTCCTTGTATACTGTGTTTCACTGTGCTGATGCATTTGCCAGAACAGCTATACAGAAAACCAGCACCACAATGGTATAAAATCAGACATCGCAATCTGTTGTAAACATAACAGAAAAAATAAATATTTACAGAAAGAGTATAAAGAAAGCCATAGAGAAAAAGAAAATACGTTCAGTGACTATAGAAAAGAAATGACAGAGGAACAATATTCCTGCTGATAGACAAATTTCTGTAAAATAAAAAAGAAATATATATAGTCATCTAAAACAATGAAAACACACACACACCCATACACACACAGGATCACTAAGTACTGTCAAGAACAGTAAAAGTGGTGTAGTGAAATGTAGTTCAGTGACAACGTTTATAGAGGGCCGTTTCGTCCTTAAGTGTTACTTTAAAACACAAAGGACAAACATAAAACTGTACGACCAGTAAAAGTAAAAATAGTAAATGCCAATTTATAACAAATGAAAACAGAAGACAAAGTGGATGAAATGATAATTACATGTCTATGTCCTAACAAATCAAAGCAAAAAAGTAAAATTTTTTGAATGATCATTATAATAATTATTTTTGTAGGTCGCTGAGAATGCCTGAAATGTAAGGTATTTGATTAAAACACAAGTTGATTTCAGTATAAGAAGACGACTAACAATGATTGTTACTTACAAAATCAAGAAACATTTTCATCTATCAGAATGATATATTTTGTAATCTTGTTCTGGCAGCTTCTTTTTCCTCTTCATTAGGCTGGATGATCTGTTCAGTGTTTTCGAATTTACCTACTCTTCCTAAGCTTGCGGTTTAATTCTGATGAGGCCATTTAATTATTATAGCTGTTTCTTAAAAAGGAGAGTTGTAATTCTGCATATTGTGCTGTTTGTGTAAGTTTTATATATGTTTTGAACTTGTTCTACACTGTTTGCCAGAATTTCTAAATCACTTTCAAATTCTAAATAATCAGTTTTAAACTTACCTGTTTTATATACAATTTATGTCTCACAACAAGTGATTCTCAAATATAGTTACAAATTTACACTATTCCCCAGTACCAGTAGGTGTTTCATTATCATGCTATAACTGTTAAACTAATCAGCTGCAGGAGATCAGATTTATTTTCGTCATTTCTTTTAATATATTAAAGGTGAAAGGGTAAATCAATATGAACATACCATTATACCTTGTTCCACTACCATAATTTAAACTACAAGTATGTAAAGACAATATATGTGGGCTCAACAGTAATAGTGTGCATATAAGTTGGGAGATTAGATTACATTAGATTAGATTAGTTTTTCGTTCCATAGATCCATGCTAAGGAGATGCTCATGGATGTGGAACATCGTCGTTTTTATTTTTATGCTCAAATAACAATACTAATAGTATAAATATATACAATACTTCATTTGTTTCTATTAAAAAATTCGTTAATGCAGTAGAAGGAGTTGACCATTAGTAAGTCTTTCAGGCTCCTTTTAAACTGATATTTATTTGTAAGAAAATTTTTTATATTTGCTGGCAAATGATTGGGATGAGTGTTCCTGAGTAGTGGACCCCTTTTTGAACTAAAGTAAGTGCTTTTAAGTCTTGTGCAGATCATTTTCGTTACTGGTATTGTATGTATGAACTGAGCTGTTTGTTGGAAAATGAGATATATTATTTAGGACAAATTTCATTAAGGAGTAAATATACTGAGAGGCTGTAGTTAGTATACCCAGATCTTTGAAGAGGATTCTACAGGATGTCAATGAATTTACACCACAAGTAATACGTATTACACGCTTTTGGACTCTGAAAACTTTTGTTTGACTTGAAGTGTTACCCCAAAATTTTATACCATGTGGCATTACAGAATGAAAGTAGGCAAAGTATGCAAGCTTTTTCATTTTTATGTCGTCTATGTGTGCTAACACTCAAATTGCAAATACAGATTTCTTAAGGCATTTCTGCAGTTCTGTTGTGTGCTCCTCCCAACTGAATTAATTATGAAGTTGTAATCCAGGAATTTAAGACTGTCAACCTCTTCTATCTGCTCTTCTTCATACTTTATGCATATGCTGGGTGGAAACCTCTTACAGGTGCTGAATTTCATATAGTGAGTCTTTTCGAAGTTTAATGTCACTGAGTTAGTTTTAAACCATGTGTTAATATCCATGAAAATATCATTATCAGAGCTTTCTAGAACTTCACTCGACATACTATTTATTGCAATACTTGTGTCATCTGCAAACAAAACGAAGTCTGTTTCTGGCAGTGTAACTGATGAGAGATCATTAATGTACACAAGAAAAAGCAATGGACCTAAGATGTATCCTTGTGGGACACCACATGTAATTTCTTCCCATTCTGATGATGACTAATGACTTAATTCACTAGTCCCTTGCACTGACACCTATTGTTTCCTGTTAGCTAGGTGTGACTTGAACCATTTTGCAGCACTGCCCTTGACACTATAGAATTCTAATTTATTTTAAAGGATGTTGTGGTTCACACAATCGAATGCCATTGACAAATCACAGAAAATACCTGCTGCTTGTAACTTGTTACTGAATGAATTAAGTACATTTTCACTGTAGGTGTTAATAGCCTTCTCGATATCAGAACCCTTTAGAAATCCAAACTGTGTTCTTGATAATAAGTTACTTGTGGTCAGATGGTTGAGAAGCTGCCTATACATTACTTTTCCTAAATTTTTTCAGAGTGCTGTCAAAAGTAAAATCGGTCTGTAGTTTGATAGTATCTCTTTTTCCCCTTTCTTGAATAGAGGCTTAAAATCTGCATATTTTAGCCAGTCAGAAAATGTCCCAGTTATAATTGACTGGTTACACAAGTAACTTAGAATTATACTAAACTCACAAGAATATACCTTAACTAACTTTGTTGATATTTCATAGTAACAACTAGAATGCTTTGTTTTTAAAGATTTTATTATAGAAGTTATTTCTTTTGGTGAAGTGAGTGACATATTCATGTACCTTAAGCTATTTGTAAAGGCTACTTTCTGATATTCAAGGGCATTATTTATGGATCCTGACAATCCCAGTCTATCAGTAAAGGATATAAAGTACTTGTTAAATAGATTTGCCACGCTATGCCCATCGGTTACTAACGTGTCATCTACCCTTAGTGCTATTTGCTGCTGTTCCTTTCTGGTTCTACCAGTCTCCTCGATATCCCATATTGTTTTTATTTTGTTCCCTGACATTGCTATCTTCTTCTCGTAGTACATTTGTTTGGATGTCTGAATGAAGTTTTTTAATATTTTGCAGTATTCCTTGTATTTAGCTAAATCATCAGCATTGGAGCTATTCTTGGTCGATAGATACATTTTCCTTTTTGTCTTACAGGAAATCTTTATTCCTTGTGTAATCCATGGTGTTATTATAAGCTTCTGTTTAATTTGAGTACCTTTTAGAGGAAACCAGTTTTAAACATGGTATTGACATTGTTCATGAATTTATTATATTTTTCATTTATGTCATGAGCACTATAAACATCTTTCCAGTTCATATCTTTGAGCAGTTTTCTAAAACACTCAATTTTTGATTGATTGACTGCTCTCCTGTACTCATATTTAGCAGTCTTGATTATTGGCTTAGAATTTACATCTAAAACAAGGAACTGCATGTTATGATCTGTTAGTCCATTTATTACAGGTTTTGTGATATGATTTTGTTCCTTTGATTTGTCTATAAAAATGTTATCAATGGCTGTTGTTGAGGATTTAGTGATCCTAGTTGGAATTTGTATCTAATGGGAGATGAGCTACAGTAGTCCATGCAGTTGTGATGACTATTGTGTTGGGGTGGCGCAGTGATCAGTGCATCTGCTAGTACACAGGTGATCCGGGTTTGAATCCCAGTCAAGCAAAAATTTTCAACTTTCCCCATTGATTTAAGTCAAAACCTATTGGCAATTAATGCCATTAATTGCTTTGTCATAATTGATATCTAAAGACTGCTTGGAGGAGAGCATGTTCTTTGATTTAAACTGTACAGAATGTATCATGTTTTATACACATAGGTGATATTTCTCCCATCATCATTATCTTCAGTTCAAGCATTAGACTGTTTTTGTTTTGCTTGTTACTGTACCTATCACATCCTTGGTCTTCCTTTGCTATTTCTTTCAACTGGCTTCAGTCTTTTTATCATAAGTGGTAATCTTTCTCCATTCATTCTTTCAAGATACCCATTCCAGTTCCTCCTATCTTCTTATATTTTCCTGAGAATCAATTGTGAATTGTGTGAATTGTGTTTTATTCATCTCATGATGTACATTTGCAGTCTATTTTGTTTGTGTACAGCAGACATGTCAAACATTTATAATACAGTTACAACGATTTTTCCACTAATAAATAATGTCATTACATTAAATATTAACACTATAAGGAAATTTCTTGGAATATGTAACACATTGTATCCAGCTCATCCACTGATTAATAACATTTCAGTGTCAGTCCAACATATATCCTTTTTAAGTACACCTACGTTCATTTGCTTTATTACAAATTTTCATTCCCATGTATTGGGGTCCCTGGGATACAGTCTGAGGTGGTGAGTGGGGAGCATTAAATTTTCTTTTTTGCTAGTATCATGTGAATGAATGAAATGGTTTCACTCAAATAATTCATGTCTGGTGTACAAAAATATAATAATTTCACACATATATATAGGGATGGCAGAGTTAATATTTCAAATTTTCTAAATAATGAATGACATGGTTCTTTATGATTTGCAGTGTTCATATTTTGAACGATGTTTCTGTATTTTTAGTACCGGCACTACATTTGTTGAGTTACACCAAAAAACATTACTGTACCGAAAACAGATTCAAAGTAGCTTGTGTATGCTACTTTTCGTGTGCCCATGTCAGTTGCAGTTGGTAATATTTGTATTTGAAGTTTGCCTGCCAGCTCAAATTTTTATCTACATTTAAACCTAAGAATTTGGCTGAGTCAGCTTCATCTGTATCTTGGTTGTTGTGAACAATCCTAATCTGCTCACATTTTGACTGTTTGGTTTGGAATTGCGTAGTGAAGGTCTTAGATATGTTTAGACTCAACCAATTTAGCTGAAACCAAGTTTCTAAGGTACTGAGCAGATCACAGATTTGGGATTTTTTTTGCGAATCCTGACTTCAACTAAGACAGAAGTATCATCTTCGAACAGAATTTGTGGGGAGCTGATATCTAATGGTAAGACGTTAACATAGAAAATAAATAAGGCTGGGCCTAACATGGAGCTTTGTGGAACACACTGAGATATTTTTTTTCCAATTAGAAAAATAATAATCACCATTTAAAGAGATGCTAACTCTTTGCTTTCTGTTTGATAAGTTGCATTTAGGCCATTATAGGGCACTGACGCTAATGTCATACTTTTCAAGTTTGTAAATAAGCAATGCATTGGTTTTCAGAATCAAATGCCTTTGTGATGTTGCAGAAAATTCCTGCCACCTTATTTCTTTTGTCTAATGATGTATTTATTTTCTCAATGAAACTGTTCACTGCATGGATGGTGTTTTTCCGCTGCTGGAAACAAAATCGATTGTTTAGAATAACAGAATATTTAGCAATTTGGGCAACAGCAAGTTGTTGAGGTATTTTAAATATGACTTGGTAAATGGAGATAGCACAATAATTTCCCATGACCTCTCATGATCCCTTCTTAAAGAGTGTTTTGACTTCAGCATATTTCAGTATCTCTTGGAAACAGCCCTCTTCAAATCATGAGGTTATTGTTTGAGATAGTTTGTGTGCAATTTTATTGTGTACCACTTTAATAACTGCTCTTAATGCTAGAATAACATTTTCTACAGCCTCCACAGAAACTTTAATAAGATCATAAAGTTTTCAGAGTTTTCACTTAGACCAAAGCGATTTACTTTGTTCTGATGATCTATTACATCTACATCATCAGACTTTGCTATTTTTATAAAGACTTCATTGATCTACTCTGGTATTTGACTTGGATTTATGAAAGAATCACCTTCAATGTCAATTTTTAAAATTTCTTGGTTACAGGCTTTAATGCCAAATGCAGATTTAATGACTGATGACACAGCCTTTCTCTTATTTTATGATTCAAAATTAATCTTATTTGCCAATTGTTTTGCTCCATTAACAAAGTTGTCTTTTCCACTTTAATTTATTTCTCACTTTATTGCTACAGATTCTAGGTGGAAACGTTTCATTAAAGACACCAAGAAAAATATTTATGAATTTCTCAAAGTTTTATCACTTGAGTTACAATGATCAAATTGCTGAAGTTCCTGCTCATATGGGTTCCATACATGAAATGTTCCTGTCTGTTTGTGGTAGCTCAATGAACAATGCCCAATCCAGACAAAATGTATACACATCTTTATGTACATAATTAGTTAGAACATTGTCAATACAGGTTGCTGATTGACCATTGTCTCTGGTAGAATCAAAGAAATTAAGTTTGGAAACTTATTTCCATACTAAGTCAGTGAATCTTGAAGTGTAACTGCTATCACGTGTGATACCAATATTAAAATCAGCAGTTATTACATTTTTTTTCTTTTTTTCTCTACAAAGATTTTCTATCAGAATTTGATGCTTAGATAAAAGTAGTTCTGTTGTTGATGTCCCTGGAATTTTGTTTATTGAGATTATTATAAAGTGTGCTAGTGACTCCAATATTTCTACACAACAGCTGTGAAATACACATTCTTCATTTAAATAATTAAAACAATTTCTGATCTCATCATTTACATCACTAAGTCGAAGTATACATGAGCCTCCTCATGATTTGTTTCTTCTGGAAAAGCTACTTGCTGATCGGAAGTTCCCTACTTAGTTTAAAATTTTAATTGTGTCCTCAGGAGACCATTGCTCATTTAAACAAATAGCTCTATTATTTGCACATTCTGACATAAAGATATCCAATTCATCTATTTTTGAGCTTTTTTGTGTGAAACCAGTGTTTAAACCATTTATTTTCCAGTGGGTAACATATCTACTTTGACTATTACTTATAGCACATTTCTTGCCAGATAATGGTTTCGTTTTTTTCTTTCTTAATGCCAAACAAGTTTTTTCAACCCTATCACTACTTATCAGTTTTCCTTACTTGTTTTGACCTGGCTAGTATCTATTAACATCTTACTGAGTACTTTTGAGCCCAACCCATTTAGATGTACACCATATTTGACAAAACACTTTGCGCTTAGAAATTTGTTGGGATCAATGAAAACAACTCCTAGATTATTGCACTGTTCTTTATTATTGCTATTTATTCTTTTCGCATAGCTGTCGCTCACCGATCTCCTGTACACAATGCCACTGATTGTTATCCTGGAATTCGTGTAGTATTCTAGCCATTCGCATAGGGGTTCTTAGTGTGGTTTAAAATTTCTGTTGTTTCGAAGCGAATTTGTACTCACATGGATAAAGACACTGTAAATATATGCAGTTCTTAACTAATTTCCAAATTTAGAAATCTGCCTGCTCTTGTGCTTCCATTTATGGACTGTAGAAACTTCATCTTTCTTATTTGTTTGGGACTTTCTTGACGTTTACTTGCAACTCATGACTCACTTCCATACATAAGCATGAAACAGCCGTTGTCTTATAAAATTTCAAACATGTTTCATTTATTGATTTACTTTTTAGAAATCTCTTTATTTTTCCACAAATGGTCCCAAAATTTGCTAGTTTCTTTCGTATGTCTGCATAGTACTAATATGTGATGTCACAACCTAAACTGTTAAAATGTTTGACTTACTCTATTTTTAATCACAATTTTTGTTTTTACATGATGTTTTCCTTTAAAAGCTGATGGTTTTGTCTTCATTCTTGAAATTGTCAACTGGAACTGTAAATCTTATCCAGTAAATGTAGGTCATCTCCATTCTCTGCCAGCATTGTGACATCGTCTGCATATAAAGGGCAGTTAAGTGAGGGTTTTTGTTAGGCTTAGTTTCCCCAGTAAAAACATTTGTCATTCCCAAATTGCATCATCAAAATAACTCTTAAAAAGTGTGGGAGAAATGTTGCATCCTTGTCTGACTCGTTTTGTTCTGGCTATAGTCTGAGTTAGAGTAACCTTTACATCTAAAGTATGGTTGTGTGTTTGTATAGAGTTTTTAAAAATTTTATTAGATGTTGTCAATATCCTCTTTTCCTCATAAATCTCCACAGTTTCTTTCTATCAATACTTTCGAATGTATCAGTAAAATAAATGTATGCAAAATGGGTTTCCTATTATACTCTGTTTCTCGATTATTTGTTTAATTATAAATGCTGCACCTGTTATCGAGCTGCCCCTCTGAAATCTCATTTGTTCTTGGCCTAGTAAACTGTCCGCTATAACCTTTAATGTCTTGTTCATTATTCTTGCATAAACTTTCTATGTGATGTCCAGTAAGCTGATTCCCTTATAGTTCTCGCAGTTCTTGCGGTCTCCTTTTCAAATAGTGGTATTACTTTTGTCTGTGACCATACTTCTGGAATAGCTCCATATCTACAGCACATATTAAATACATGTTATGATCTGTTTTGCAGTAGGGTGCCTTCATATTTTAGCTGTTCAGCTCGTATGTCATCCACACCAGTAGTTTTTCTATTCTTCGTAGAGGTGAGGGCTTCTCTAAATTCACCCATACATGAATCCGTACAGATCCTATTTTAATCTCCTTCTCTATATTTCCTGCGGTGCATGTTTCTTCATACAACAAGTCCTTGTAACATTCCATTCATTTTGCTTACTGGATATCATTTGTCTAAGCAATTCCTTTTTCTGTTTGATTAGGCATTTCCTTTATTTTGTATGTTACCATTTGCCTTCGTGAATATCGTCTACTATTAAGTTTATAAACCTACTCCAAGATTCTTTAAAAGCTCATTTCACTGCTCGATTTTCAGCAATTCTCTCTTGCTTGTAAACTGGATGATTCTTCTCCACTGGTTCATAAAAAAGCGTCCTGTTTTTCCTTAGAACTTAATCTAACTCTGATTTCTAAATTTTAACACTTTCTTTCTTCTTATCTGATCCTTCTTTTCCCATGGTTTATTCAGCTGCTTTATTAACTGCAGATTCTATACTTCTCTATTTCTTCTCTATTTCTTCCGCTCCTTCTTTCTGTTCTCTTCCGTGTTAGCTTCCTCCGTTACAGGTCTCGTACGCTATGTTTAATTAGTATATACACGTTGTAGATTTCTTCCTTCATGTTTTCTTCTGTCCACTTTTTGTTCTTTCGCCATCTAGTGTACATACCTATTTGAGGTATCCCCAAGAGATGATCAGAACATAGTCTTCTGTAAGCTAAAAGTAAATATGTAAAGAATAGAACCAGTGTTTAATCGTTTACCCCATAGCATACTCGTTATTTCCTCAAATTTGTTAAAAGAAACGCTACGCTCAAAGTAGTTCATACAACGCGAACTTGTTTTTCCGATGAACTCTACAGTGCTTAGACTAATTGAAGAATTATAACCATAGATATTTCCCAATCATCAAACTCCTCAATTAGTTCCCACATTCACTCCAGCCTCAACAACATGACAGCCAGTATCTGAAAATTCTGACTGGATTCAGTTTCTATTTTCCCCACACACGTAATGAAGTAAGTGAAGCGGCCTACAGGCTTCTCCTTCCGGCAACTGGCGCTTGTACAAACTCGCCGGGTGTGGAGCTCCGGTGTTCCAGAGTCTTCTGTGGCGAGGTCGTCGTACATGCGCACTGGCCGGCGACCAGCTGACGCTTCCAGAACCTACCCTAGCGGCGTCACACTGGAGCACGAGCGTCCCACAGCCGCCAAACAGGTGCCGCCGCTGTATCCGGCAAAGGGACCGCCCAGATCCGTCTCAATTACCGCCACAACTGATTCACGAGCGAAACCGATCTAAGGCTACACCCGAACCGCTACACTCTCATTTCGCAGAAGTCTGTTGACTGAGGGTATAAATTATTAGGATATAGATTATTAGGACGCACGAATTTCGGTATTTTTTAGTGAACAGTATTATATATAGAGTAGGCACATACGTTATGTAATTCCTGAGAGTTTTTATTTTGTAGTCTTAGAGAGGAAAACAAATTAAAAGCTACCAGTGACATATTACATATTATTATAAATTAATAATCATCAGCATCATTTTTGTCACTATCATCATCATCTACGTCAGGGTCTAGCCGTTTCACTCTTTCCTTTTTTTTCATAACTGGTCTTGCCAAATCTTTTTTGATGTTTTTCAGAGGATCGTTTTCCAATTGGTGGATGTTAATTTACTGTTTTAGGTATTCTCGGTTTTCCTAATTGATTTCTGTGTTCTTTCTATCGTCTCTGCTATAGTTCCATGGTTTCAATATTTACTACATTTTTAACTCTGTTAACAGTTCTTCGGTTCTCTCCTTATCCTCGATTGTGGTTGTTGTTGTTGCGGTCTTGAGTTTGTATAAACCGAGACGATTTTGAATCGAAATCGATAGAACCACGGATTCTTCAGGCTACTGTTCTCACAAATAATGTTATCTTGCTGGTACAATGCACTGAACACAATTAAGCTTTTCCCAATTAATGACATTACTCCTTGAAGTACAGCTAACGTTGAACAATGGTAATGGAAGGAATCGAGATAAAACACAAAATTAAATTAAATTTAAAAAAATAAAGAGAGGAACTAAAAGTGGAATATTCGGCCAAATGAATTGCCATGAAGGAAACTTATGAACTGCCGTTGCCGATGTGCAAGCGAGGTTTACAAGTTATTTTAAACACGGTGTGGTTGGGTTGTGCAAAATATCAACAGTTATTGCAAATACTGAATAGTGATCACACGTAGGCATACTTGTCGAAAATGAAGTGTTCGAGGGCATTCACTAAATTAGAGGATAAGAGGAAACTATTCCCCCTTGGATCTGCTTTAAAAAATGCAGGAAGTAAAAGCCAGAATTAAAATCCCCAAATACTCTTGGTTACCAGCAAGTGCAGTTACGCAATCATGTTACATCTTCTCCAAGATCCAATAATAAAATGTGCTACTACTGTGATGTTTAGTAATGCACATTACTTTACATGATACTTCGGACGTGAGAGTCACAGAAGATTAAATTATGCGTTGTGAATATTCTGTATAGTTTACATTCCATTAGTGGTACACTGTCACAGGTCCTACAGCAGAGTTAGCAAAATGGTTATAGAGGTTTTGTTAAAGTGAGACTAACAACAATTTTAAATATTTTAATTAGTTATGTGAAAACACTCTGAAAGCACGTTGCATACAGCTCATTTTCCAAAAATTATATCAGAACCCAGCTTTATTACACATGGATATAAGTAGGTTGAAAGCTCCTTTAATTTATGTTGTAATAAAAATTTTCAATTTCACAATTAATTAGTGACTGTGAAGTACTTTGCAAAATTTCAAATTAGTACGAGATTTGATGATACAATTTTTAATAACCCTAATTACATAGCAACTTTTATATGAGAAACATTTTTATATATAATCATTTCAAAGATATTCCTTCCAAGCGTAATACATCAAATTACTTTATGGGATGTGATTTATCCTTTAAACTGAAAATGAGTGCAAACTAATATATATATATATATATATATATATATATATATATATATATATATATATATATATATATATATATAGCCCTATTTTTCCCTTTTTTACAACCGCCAAGTTTATCAAGATCGTTATTGACACATAAAAATGTTCCCCTGTAATATATACGGGTATTGGTCAAATAAATAGATTAAGCACATGCTCCCAAAAAAACATTAGTCTACAGTACCGGAGGGAGACGACATCACATATCTATGCTATAAAAGAGGAATGATGAAACATTCTAATTGCATAGACTGAGTGACCGTTATAAACACCAGCTGTCAATTAAGATTTCTCTACAATATAGAAGAAGGATGATGCCACATATCTGTACTCTTATAAATAAATGACATTAAAAATTTCCTCCTTTATGTTCTGTAAACCTATACAACAGAACTTAATAGCAACAAACTATTAATCTCTATAATTATACTGATATGTATAATTATGCGTTAAAAATCTTTCTCATCGGGTCAGAATCTTATAGGTAGAAAGTACCATCATGTAAACCGGCATCAGTTATGGGGTGCAACTAGACTCGATATTTTTTTTCTAAAACCTGGCAGAGATTAACGCTCTCTTGCTGCGCCTGCGTTAATTTAAAACTGTTTGTAGATGGTTAAAAAAGGATACCCAAATCTTTCTGTGTAATCTCTGGTTTCTCTTATTCTTTGTTGATGACCGTTTCACCCTATGTAGTAGACTGTCACTAAAATATTTTCTCATTGTCTTACTGACAGACGTAGCGTGCCATTCTCTCCCCTGCCCCCTTTTTCTTTTCAACCCGTCTTTTGGCTCTCTGCCACTAATTCCTCTCCTACGCCAACTCCTTGATCTCAGACTAGCACTTGCCAACTTTACCCTCTATTGCTCCCTCTAGCTCCATTGAGGTTATTCCCTGATGCCTTGACACACATTCTATCATATTGTCTTTCCCTCTTGTCAATGTTTTCCACATGTTTCTTTCCTCACTGAACCTCCTCCTTCCCTGTCCATTCACCTGATCCGTCGCACCGGTTCTCCACTGTTGAAGATTCACTAACATACAATGCTGTGCTGGAGACGTACATTCTCAGAAATTTCTTCTTCAACTCTAGTAGACTTCTCTCGGCCCGGGATGTCTGTGCTAGTCTGCTTTTTATACGCCCTCCTTGCTTCCATAGCTTCCATCGCTTTGTCTACTTCGTGACAAATTTTGCTGTAAAGTTTCTTGCTAATCTCGTTTTTGGATCTTTTAATACCTTTCATCTTTTTCCAGTTTACTCTCAATCCATTAGACTTTCGTTCCGTTTAACAGGTCCTGTAATTTTTCTTCTCTTTCTTTGAGCATGACAATATCATCAGACAATCTTATCACACACATCCTTCACCTAGAACTTAAATCTCACTCTTGAAGCTTTCTTTTATTTCCGGCAATGCTTCTTTGATGTATATATTGGACAGTAGGAGCGAAATACGTGATCACTGTCTTACACAGTTTTAGTCGGAGTATTTCGTTCTTGGTCTCCCAATTTTATTGTTTCTCCTTGGTTCTTGCACAACATGTACCACCAACTTTTCCTACAGCTTACCCCAATTTTTTCAGATCGTCGAACGTTTTATACCATTTTATACTGTAAAACACTTTTTTCTAAGTCGACAAATCCTTTGAGCGTGTCTTGATTTTTCTTCAGTTTTGTTTCCTTTAGCAAACGCGTCCGAACTGCCTCTCTGGGGCTTTGCGTTTTCTGCAGCCAAATTGTTCGTTATCTAACAGATCATCAATATTTCTTTTCCATTCTTCTGTATTTTATTCTTGCCACAAACTTAGAGGTGTGAGCTCGCACTTGGCTGCCCTTGCTATCTTCGTTATTGTGTATATGACATCTGTCCGGAAGTCTGACGGTATGGGTACTTCTCCAGTCTCATAGATTCTACCCACCAACTTGGTTGCCAGTTTCCCCAATGATTTTCGGAATTCCAATAGAATGCCATGTATGTCTTTTGCCTTATATGCATTTTATAGTTGATACTGATGTATTTGGGAAGCAGCACATGGTGGTACCATGCCACCGCAAGGATGCCATGTAGCTGTCAAGCTACAGCGTAAGTGGGTCTTATGTCAGTTTAATAAACAAAAACACTTTTAAATTGCCTTCCTAAGTAGTTTGCTTGAGCTGGAGAGTACCACACACAGGTTGATTACTTTAACACGCAAATATGAGTATAGCTCTCTGATCAAGAACGAAAAAAACTATCTTTTGTCAAAATAATAATTTTTTGTGTTATTATTTATCGAAATACATAACTTTTCGAGTACAAGGCATTGGTGTCACAACAGTTGTAACTTTATTATTCTATAGCAGTAAAAATGCGCACGGATCACATATTGGCACTACTAGAAGAGTTGCATTATGGGAGTAATGGTTATGGCAGACCCTCGAAGCCGCCGCATGAATATAAACGATCCAATCGACTGTAACGAGTTTCAGAAAGGCCTGTAGAGGTTCGATTATTGGTACTGGGACTAAGGGTTGACAATGAACCTAAGTAAATGTAGTGCAGTTATTGTAAATGGGCCGAAAGGTTCATTAATGTACAATTAATATGTTGATGACACTTCAGTCCGGAACCGCGCTGCTGCTACGGTCGCAGGTTCGAATCCTGCCTCGGGCACGGATGTGCGTGATGTCCTTAGGTTAGTTAGGTTTAAGGAGTTCTAAGTCTAGGGGACTGATGACCTCAGATGTAAAGTCCCATAGTGTTTAGAGCCATTTGAACCATTTTTTTGACAAATTATAAGAAAGAGTAACAATCGCAAAGTACGTGGATGTAACCAACCGGAACTACCTGAAGTGGAATGCAAACAAAACGAAATGTAGGCAAAAAGACATGTCAAAAACCGGCTTACAAAATACTCTTACTTGTTCGAAAGCGTTCTGAATACTGATCGTCAGTCTCAGACGCGTACTAGGTCATATTAATAGAAGAGGTAGACAAGATTCTGCGCCGACAGGACTCATGCAATCGTTCAGCCAGCACGAGAGCGTTGCAAAGGTGCTAAGAAATGCCAGATACTGTAAGAAAGGCGTCGTGCATCACGGAGATGTTTACAGTACAAAAAACTAGAGCATGTTCCGCGAAGAGCTGCATACCACATTTTTTCCTCCCAGATATGTCTCGCGGAATGACTACACTGGAAAATTCCAGGAACTACAGTTACTACGGAGGTTTACCAACAACGATTCTTTCCACATTGCATTCGAGTATAGAACAAGGATGGGAGTTAAATAATACAGGTAACAGGAGTTCCGTATTCGGAGCAAAATTTAAATAACTGGTTTGTTTTAAAATAACTTTCTTCTACTACTAGCCGCGATTCTTTTTTCAAATACGGACTACATAGCCATGATAGACGCTTGATTATTGTTTTAAAAATACGTCAGCGTCAATCTCTTCCTTTTAAAAAGCTGAATCATTACTGCTTTCATACGCAAGGGAATCAGCACAAATATGGCAGAGGTCGTTAATTAATAAAATAGCCTTATTTTATTTCGATTCTTGTAAGGAAATGGCATTCTACAATACTCATTTTTTTTAAAACTGCTGTCTATTATCCAGAACACGGATATATGACTCAAAACTCTACACAGTATACTTATTGTAATGATTACATCGTCTGGGGGCACACGTCACCACATAGACAACGATTCCTGGGAAGAGACACATACGAGTGACAGTGAAACTCGATGCAAGCGCTACTCCTTTCGCACATTTATTTAGTTCCTAATTATTGATAAGTGTGTGTTAAAAGAGACACTCAAATGGAAATCGAACAATCTCCACAAAAGACCACGGTATGGTTTCATTCAAAAGTAATCACCACATGCTTTAAGACATTCATCCCACTGGCAGATACGACGATCAATTCCTGTTCCGTAGAACGCTGTCGGTCGCTGAGGATCTACGACAGCACACATTCTTGCAGTTCGTCGTCCAACTGAAACCGACGTCCGTGCACATCTTCGCCAAAGATGTGAAATTCACAATGTGAAAGATCCGGGCTTTATGAAGGATGTTGCAGAGTTTCCCAACCAAGTCGTTGAAGCGTAGCCTTCATTCGACTGGCAGTTTGGGTGTGCGTTATCGTTCAACACCAAGTCCAGAATGTTAGATCTCACAGTGGTTCAGAATCCGCATTAAACACAATATCCCTTTCACTATCAACAGCGTCAGAGCCTGTTTAAATGGCGCCATAACAAAGGCGGCAGTGGCCGAAGGCACAAACTCTGCCGCCAGTAAATTAGCACTAAAAAGTTTATTTTGTTTAATTTAGGAATGGTTATATCGTTCACAGTGTTTATATTTAACTTGAACTCGAGACGTTGGTCCTCGACTGGAATTCGAATGCGGATCTCTAGGAATGGAACGTATCTCGGTTGCAATTCTGGTCCAGCACAACCATTATCATAATTTCATTTTACGCCCTAGCACGTGCACACTGACCTACCACCGAAAAATAATTTGCATATACAATGTTTGTTCATGAATAGTCAACAATAACGATAGGTACCGTTATTTATAGTCAGCAAGCAGTTGGTACTTAACATCTATTTATGGATGGGAAGCAGCAACAATAGGCGAGGGTTTCGATTTCCGAGCAAGCAAAACAAATTGTACCCTCATCTCATATTGATACAGCTCGCTGCTGGTAAATAAATTCGATTTCTAACATTTGATTTTACAATCCGATAACGTGCTTGGTAGAAAATCCGGTCACAACGTTTTAAATCATAACATTCCAATTTTCAGCACATGCGTACTTGGTTACTTGTGAAGGAGAGTATATTAAACGTCTTTCTGGTTAGTTAACAGGGCGATAATGGTTTTGATGTAGTACAAATAATTTCGTCATTTCGTTTCAAGTTCAGATGTTTTAACAAATACTGGAGAAAACCTTTATATTTCACGTCTCTTTAGGGCTAGTCAGCATTGATGATCGTTGTCTTGATCAAGTCCCGGGCAGGTGCGAATGTGTATTTTAGTTAGTAGTGGCTACGTCTGCTGGGTTTCTCTCCAGATCCAGAACAAAAAATTTCGTAATGTAATTTATAGTTCAAATGAAATTCTTCATGAATAATTAGTACAGTGACGTTTATACTCCATTAATATTGCCGTTTCTATAGAGCGTTTACCACTGTTTATCGCGTTTTCTTTAACTAGTTCCTTTAACGACCAGTTGATGCAAAAGCCAATCGTCACTGGGACATTTAGCAGGTGAGGGAAAACCTTATACAGAGGACAAATACTTCGAACTGTCGTAGGCCTTTATTAGTCCACACATTGTCTCTGAATACCTTGTTCATGCAAGTATTTACCTTTTTTAAGGATTGCTTCATAGTTTATGTATCATAGTTGTTTCAGATTTTAATGAGATGGTAACGCTCTCGAAAATCATTGTTACCTGTACAAGCGTTAGGGACTCACTCATCTCTAATCACGTGTTTTTCTAGTTTTTGCAGTATCATGGTGTGATGATACATCGCACTGATTGCCTTAAAGAACACTGTTGTCTAGTGGTCTCTCGTGTTCATTTTGTATAGTCGAACGACTGTACCCCAAAGCAATTACAGGAACCGCTAGACATATACCTTATGTTGGTTGCATGCAAATCAGGCGGATCACAATTCAGGTCGTTCGGATACTTTTGCCCAAGATAGTACATAGTACTACGGGACAACCACTGAGAATCTTACGCTACACTATCTCGAAACAAAATGTTTGATGCAGATACGAAAATCTACAAGCCACCCAAACAACTGTGGTTCAGAACTGTGGAACTGATAAATTGTCGCAACTCCCGCTCGTGTAAAGATTGGATCCGTTTATAAAATAACATTTTTTATGATTTTGTTCGTAGCTGTCGTTCAGCAGCTATAGAATATTTCAAAGATAAAAAGTCAGTTGTCAGCTGCACAAGAGTCCTTCGTTTCACTTTACCGCTTTACTGATTTCAACAGTTTAAACTGTCATCTTCAGAAGTGGAATAGACTTATCAATTATTTGAACCTAAATCACTACAGAAGATGAGAGTTCAAGCTTTGAAACCGGTAAAGTGAACCAAATAAAGTTTTCTTCTGCAGCTGATGATTGACTTTTTATCTTTGTTATAACATTTTCTTCCGTTGCCTGTCAAGATTTTCTTTTTAAAAATGGTGTGCATTTCGTCCAGCCCTCTAATAAGTGTCCAGGTATTTCAGATCAGATAATATATGGGCACAGTAGATCACACAACACCCTATAACGAACAAGTTCGCACACATACACTAGACACGTGGCAGGACATATACGCAACATCTTACTGAAGAACTATGTCAGTCAGCCACATCTATCATTCCACTCTTGGACAGCTCGCAGGAAAATTAATACATGAATCGTTCAACATCTAACTCTTTCGTACTCTTAAGTGTATTTGCATTATGCACTGCAACCTCACGGTAAGATACGGGCCTGCGGGTGCGATACCAAGTAGTGTACTGGGTGGTTGTAATTAAAGTGCAGCTACCGAAGGAGGTCCAGTGTGGGCTCCAATAGTCATATGGCAGCGAAACTTGGTGGACCGATTTACACTGGAAAACAAATTAGTTCCAGTTGTGGCCACGAGGTGCAAATCTGTTTCTATACACTGTTTGTATGACGGTATGACATCCACGCTGTAATTTGACATGCCGTAATGTGAATGAACAGTATGGCTATGGAGAAAAGAGACAGTGCACTGTTAGTGTGACTGTTGTATGCGAACGACCGCAATTAAAGTGCTGCAATGAGAGGGTATCGCCGATTGGAAGGTCTGAGAAGGGGCCCGATGCCAATAAATTTTTTAAAGAAGACGATAGTAAAATTCGAAAACACTAGTAAGCTTTGCGTTTCACCTTGAAGAGGAATGCGTTCTATCCCGATGGAAGTTACTGAAGAGGTTGTTGTTGCAGAAACTGAACGCACAGCACGTGCCCGGGATAGTGCTCGTGCAGTGTCACGAGAAATGTCCATCCCATGGTCAATACTACACTGGCACCGCACAAGATCCGGACGGTCCAACAACTGAAACCTCACAATTCACATCAATGTTCTGAATTTGCTCTTCGGTTTCTGGCACGGATAGGAGTTGATGACGTATGGCCGGATAATATTCTGTGAAGTGACGAGGTACATTTTACACTACAGGGCCCAGTGAATACACTGCCGAATTTTGGATACTGCTTAACCATTGCCCTCGCAGTATGTAACTGTTTGGTGTGGATTCACATGCACCTATATTCTCGGTCCGTTCTTCTTTGAAGAGGATTCACCCACAGGGCCTGTTAAGTGTACCATGATGTCTACATCTACATCTACATCCGTACTGCGCAAGCCACCCGACGGTGTGTGGCAGAGGGCACCCTGAGCACCTCTACCGGTCACGTACTGTTCGTGGAAAGAAAGATTATCGGTATGCCTCCGTGTGGGCTCCTAAGTCATTACATATGGAAACTTTTCTATACGTATGAGAAAAGTACAATCGCAGCTGTATCTCGAAAATGCCTTTATTCTATCATACGACTAATTTCGGCGGCACATTGCCGCCATCCTAAGACCCTGCCACTGCCAAATGGATCTTTGATTTCCTTGGCACATTTACTGTGGGATCCTTGTTACTGGCACACTTGGGCTAGCGTTCATCAGGAGTTATACTTGATACCAATCACAGGCCATGGCGGGTCCATTGATAGCGACCGACGCCACGTCATCCTTTCCTGTGGCGTCATTGAATGAGGTTTGGAGCGGCTTGGGTTCAGCACGTTGCTCTCCAGACCGTCGGTTCGCACCTGGAGTCGGTGCCTCTTCGCCAAATGGCTCATCAGTTGGCCTCAGGGGCTGACTGAACCCTGCTCCAGGCGTCCCACTGACGAAAAGTCCCTACCAGTACCGGAATCGAACATGTATCCTCCACACGGGAGACAGCTACGCTGACCACTCAGATGCGTATCGGACATTTGCGTTACTGGCAGGTATACAAACTTGGTGTACACGTTTGGTATCGTGTTCCAATTTTTGTCCTTTACAGCCCATAGAGACATGGACGTTATTAGCTGATGCCTTATAATTAGTGTTCAGCTAATATTCTTCTCCAAGAAATTTCGGCGGATAATATTCTGATGTCCTATTAATCAGCGTGATTTCTAACATGGTTCTGCT
The DNA here is from genome assembly GCF_023897955.1 of Schistocerca gregaria. NCBI lineage: Eukaryota > Metazoa > Arthropoda > Insecta > Orthoptera > Acrididae > Schistocerca > Schistocerca gregaria. The sequence goes on from NC_064921.1 coordinate 767,799,354, forward strand.
ACAAAATATGTCAAACCCTTCCCTTATTTTCCAGTTTACTCATGGAGTATGATTTACTTCCACGCGTGCCGCATTTAAGACGTTCATTCTCGGAAATTTAGAATTCAATTTTCACCTATGTGTGAAAGCCGTAATTTTTTTTAGGACGGAATGATCTCTCTGTCTGGGCTAGTCTGCTTCTAAGGCCTTCTTGTGCCATCCAGCATGCCGTACTATATGGGCTCAAATTTTTATGTTATGTTCGTCGCTGATCTAATTTATGTAATACCTCAATATTTTGAGTTCTCTTAATCCTCTTTGCTCGATACACTGTCCATTCAGTTTATCAGATATTGTGTATCTTCCTCACGTTGACAGAGCATAGCAACGTATTCACCGAATCTTAATATGGGTACACCTTCACATGAATTTTAATCTCACTGCTGACCCTTAGGTTGTATACTTCAATGGTTCTTAGATAGAAATACACAATTAGACATGTGTGTAGTCCTTGCCCGTTACTGTTCAACATTTATAACTATTTGCTACAGATCATACTTATTTTCTAAGGATTTCACCAGTTTACATTTCTAGACGAACACATCCAATGAAATTGTCACATCGAGCGTCTTCCAACACAGCCACAATGTTATGTTAAATTCAGCTTGAACACCGTGTAATAATTTGTAACAGAGTGTTTGTTGAGTTCGATCTTTGTCCTGTTTTAAAGTTAAATAGAGGCGCTGATTTCAAAACTGTTGTTAGCTTTCTCTGCGGGATCGAACCTGGAACACAGTGAACACTATTGCTCTCCTGTTGCTGACATAAACCTTCTTGTCCGGTGAAGGGAGGGATTAATGGCACCTTAGTAGACCGGCGACAGATTCATATTGTCTAGACCAATTCATTTACTCCTGAGATACTGCAATGAGACGCTGTGTGACGCTGTGGCATAGTGAACCGCATTCCGACGTGGAGTCAGAGTTCTTGTTTTGTATACAAGGTTAGCCCTGTTAAGGTTTTATTTGTATATGAACTGAAACCTTTCCATATCTCTCCCTCTGCTAGTTCACGTCGTTGGTGCTTAATTAGCTCCTATTGGCTCTGTTATATATGCGACAGTCCTACCGTTGCCTGTCAAAGGATAAACTTCAGTATATATGTTACGCAAACCTATTGTGCCCATCTGAAAGTGAAAATTTGTGTTCAAGATAAATCATGAGCCCTCAAAAATTTACATGTGGTACACCTATGATTCGGTGAGAGCCTGGAGATGAATCAAGCGACTGTTCCTTTGGACAGGGAAAACTTCACGATATAACAAGAAAAAGATATATTAAGTAGAGTATCCTAGTTTACTGACAGCTACATTCCCGGTGCCACATTCAGCTCAGATCCGAGTTCCAGTTTTCGAAGAACTACCCTCTTTGAGGTACAGGTATATGAGTCTGATCAGTGTTGAAGTGATCCTAAGAACGAAGATTTTCCCACTGAAGATGATTCCGTTCGCAATGGATTCGAGCAGCTTGAATTGAAAGATCAGGCACTAGATTTCAGGCTATCCAAATAAATATTCAGAAGAGTTAGCATCAAGTCTGCGAGAAAAAGTTGCTTGAAGAGAAAGTGCGTTTCAGTAAAACGTTCGAAATGATGATGGCTTTGAATATTGCGTAAAGTACACTGTTGTTTGCCTACCTGGAGGTGGTACGTTACGTTACAGCTTTTCAAGAAACATTTGGTGTTATGATGTTTATCCTAAAGTCAGGCGGCGAAAAAAAAGTAGTTTATTGTATGGTGTTATCCTCTCTCGCATTCAGAGATTAGACATAAATCAGCGGATCTCCAAGTTTTTAACTCGTATTACGCTTGTTCAATGCGAGCACTATCCGTCATGTGACAAACGTCAGCAAGTGTACGCAGTTCATTGAAATTTGGTGAGACAGTACAGAGCGAATAGACTTGTGCTACGACCGTAGGCTACGGTAGACTGCCATAAGTATGCGCAGACTTCGGTAGTTTTCCTACTAGCTTTGGTCACTTAAAGCCATACCCGTGTTACCTGTACGTTGGGCGTTACCTCATAACTACCGTTTACTTTACATATACAGTCAGTGTCTTAATAGCTTGTAACATTTATAGCGGTTAGGAGTAGGTTTGTTTTATGTAACTGTGTATTAGCAATTTATGAAGTGTGTATTCTATGTTGTTTAAACTCCTTGATGCATGGTAAGGAAATCAGAGTTTTGTAATGTATACATGAAAAAAAAATCAAAAGAATTTGATGAAATTTCACATAGCTGTAATATGAACATGTTTATAAAAAAGAGTATCTTTGTTAAAAGCTGGTTCGTGCTTAGGGCACCTGTATTTGTAACATGAAAACGATGCTGGGAAGTCCATCCGCAACGAAAGTGGCATGCCGCGATGTAAAAGGTGGGTTTGGCTGTTGAACTGAGCGGCTCCTTTGTGTGATCGACAAGCTGTATGTGGCTAGCCTTAGCACGGTACATTTCGACGGTGCTAAGAGAGGCAACTCGAAGTTGCATTAGAAGGAATATGCCTCGGATGTGGGTCTGGCTATTATTTGATATTCACGGAATAATATAATTGCTCTAATACGTTGAAAATCCGACGCCAAAAACAGCATTTATAGAGCCGTGAGTGCAGTTAGTCGCCATTGCGCCGGCCACCAATCTTCGCCACTGCTTCACAAACTTCATACATTGAGTTAAGTAATGTATATCGTCATGGACCAGTTAATGTGTGTATTGTTTTAATAATAATCACATAAACCATAAATTTGTGTCTGGAACCATATTTTCAGTCCTGATCACGAACCTACGCAGGTCCTCACCTAAAAACCGAGTATCCTGATATAAGTGAACAGTTCTTGGCTCAAATGGCTCTGAACACATGCGACATAACTTCTGAGGCCATCAGTCGCCCAGAACTTAGAACTAATTAAACCTAACTAACCTAAGGACATCACACACATCCATGCCCGAGGCAGTATTCGAACCTGCAAACGTAGCGGTCGCTCGGTTACAGACTGTAGCGCCTGGAACCGCACGGCCACTTCGGCCGACGAACAGTTTTTGCTTTCATGTGTTTAAAGGTTTCATTTGTTTAAATTAAACGTAGTAGTAAAAGTCAAAGTAAGAGTAACATTTGGATGCTTTGTTAATGAAATTGTTAAGGTACGAAGTTTAAGTACAAAGATTCAAATATCAATTAATAGGAAAGTGAAGTTTTCATGTCAGTCAAGATAGAAGCCCCTTATGTCCAAATTTATTTCTGCACTTCATGCAGTGACATTTCAGAATATGATTAAGCAATGCTCATGAGTTTGGCTGTCATTAGTACGAGTTCTGTGCAAATTTACTCCCCATAATTTACTGGTGTGTATGTTATTGGTAACTGCTGCTACACACAGTGCTGAGTGCACTGTGTTAGTTTGTATCCTCTTTGCTATTCGAAAGGAAATCTCAACCAAAATAACTTCAATATCTAATAATCAGTTTTCTCAAATATATATTTCCTAATTAATGTGCCTAATTGGCCTGGATACGGTTCATATTTTTCATTCATTTTTGATTTTACCACTTTTGTTAACTCCCAAGGTTAAAGCCCGTTTGATTTTTCTGTTAATTTTATCAAATTCGAAATTATGGTCCGATACCCTTGTCCATTAGACTCACGCGTGGTTGAACTTCGAAATCCTTTCAGGTGGTAACATTACCGTGTTTCACGACACGTTAGTGTTATACGCTTCCCCTAAAATTCGGAAACGGCGAACCGCTTAGAAACTGAGTGTGGATGTATAAAACTACAGAACATTTTTGTTTTCCATAGTTACCCTCTTGCTGTTTATAGCGAAACTGAAATTGTCAGTGTATAATCCAGGTTTTATTCGAAAATTGTTGATTCGTTACAAAGAGGTAAAATAAAAAAACGCAAATGAAATATGTATCCAACATCGGTTCAATAAGTAGTTGAATTTACAAAAAACCTGTTTCTATTATTCGTAAACAGCTTTCCCAGTTATCAACAATAACAGGAAACACTTGCCTTTGATCATGATGAGGAAAGCTCTGTTGAGCACTACATGCAACTTTCTGACTGATTCTCCAGGGAAAAGGAAGTTAAATTTACTTGAATCTTACAACCTGGTACAGATAGTAACTTTTCATACTAGAGATAGTGTAACGTCAGTATGATCGTAGACAATGTCTCCATAAAATCTTCTCTAGTTGGTCACAGTGTGCGAACCATCATGAACCACAGGTATTAATACTGAAATAAATCAAAATAGGGCCATATCCCAAAGCAGTAAATTAAAGATTTAGAGATATGAGTCCACTTGCAACGCAAAAATTTAAAGGGGGGAATGATTTCAAACGGGGCGACTTGGAGTAGGAGAGGCATCACAGGACATTTGATTTTCTACTGTCTATAATTTTACAAATAAATTCATAAAACTCTGTCAGCATGACCGGGAAGGACTCTGGATTCACACTCATAGCGGTGGAAGTACAAAAACATAACAAAATAAATTTTTTTACATGTGAAATTTCATGATTTTTTCGCTTACTATTGGCTGCATTTGTTACCCCCCCCCCCCCCCTTAAAATCACTATCGAAGGGCAAACATCGCAAGAGCCTGAGATACAGACAACTGAAACAACAAATGTTATACATTTCTTCAAACGTTTATCACTTTATTTTACAGTTCGTCCCCACTAAAAAATGACAGGTAGCTATGCAGTACTAAAATGAAATCGATTTCGATCAATAACGGTGTTCGAATATCATATGTATCATAATATGAAAGTCAAAAGCCGGTAACAGAATTCCACTACATCTACATCTATACCCCGCAAGCCACCTTGCGGCGTGAGACTAGGGCACTTGGTGTACCACCGGCACTTTCCTGTTCGCAGGATGAACGATTTACGGTAACCCTCCGTGTGCGCTCCAATTTCTCTAATTTTATCTTCGTGCTCTTTACCGGAGATATACCTAGGAGGAAGCAATACAGTTGTTGACTCTTCTAGGTGCGAACGCTCTTGGAACTTTAACAATAAATTGAATAGTGATGCAAAAAGCATTTCTTGCAGCTTCTATCAATGGTGGTGGTTGATAGTCTCCATGGCGCTTTCATGCTTACGAGATGAACCTGCAATTTTCTCTGTTTCGTTTATCAATCCTATTCGCTACATATGCGCTACTGGCGAGCAATATTCAAGTATTAGTCCAACGAGGGTTTTATAAGCTACGCTCTTTGCTGACGGACTGCATTTTCTGAGGATTCTTCCAATGAATCTCACTTTGGCATCAGCTTTTCTTGCGATTAAGTTGTTCCACTTTAAATCCTTCAAAGTGCTGAGGAATCAAGCTTAAAGAATGTATTACGCCGTGATAACAGAAAGCACTCAGATCCAAAATTAAAGGCCGACACCGCCACGTCCTTCATCTCAAATTATCAGTTGAGTTCTCTGTAACTGCACGGATCTGCTACGTAATTTCTTTTCAGTAATAAATTCGTGTGCTTTGTGTCTAGTCCCGTATTTTATACTTAGTCGTTTGCCTAGACAGGGTCCTATCCGAAGTCCTAGGATATTTGTGAATATCCTGTTTCATTGAACTGTAAAGCAATTACATTCCTTAACGAAAGTTAATAAACCCTGTGGAGCGTATAAGCTACATCATAGCTTTGTGATCATCAGTGTTAAAATACTCCACGTAATTTTCATAAACTAGTTCAAATTTCATAAAAGTACAGTTGCTGAAGGAAGATTTAAAGTATTCAGTTTAAAGAATTTTCTTATTCAAATAACAGTGTTTGTAATTTCATGAGTTATGTAGTTAACAGTGTTCATAACATTGCGATGCGAGTAAAATGTCCAGCCTTGATTCGAGTCTACTGATAAAGTAGTTCTTGACTCCTCCTACTGATAGTTGAGCCAGATTTAAATTTCAAATTACAGTAATAATAATCAAGAAGCACTACTTTCATTCTTATAACTTATAAGCAAATAGATAAAACTATTCATGCTACACTAGATTCAGGTATCACATGTCTTATCTGAGCTAAATAGTATTTCTTAGTGAACAAATAAGAATCAGTACAAAATACACAACTACTTGATAATCATTTCAACGCTAGTAAATTCCAATAAATAAACTAAGAAAAGAACCCCTTGTCCAGGTTAGCAGTGCTCCATCATTAGTAACCATTTATCTATAGTGATATTTAGCTTCCTACCGTAATGTACAGATGGTGTTATTGAGAGTCATTTGTTGCCTAAACATATTAATACTTCTCCTGTATTGTTCACGTCAAATCGCTAGTACATTACTTGTTGCATTAATTTACTGTCTTGTATCTTATCAGAGAAACACAATTTCAGCATAAGGTAAAGTCAATTCCCAATAGTTAACTTTCTTTATGAACCAAGCTAGTACTTGGTACAACTTTACCTAATAAGGTTGGCGACCGTTTCCTTTCATGTAATTACAGTTTACTTGGTTATGAATAGAACCTTGGTTAAATTCCCGTTCGTTCTGCTACGACTTCCTTTCTGTAGACATCTTTAGAGAAACAAAAATAATCAGATACCTTTCCATCACGTTCGATCACGGTCAAATAAGTATTCTTTCACTGAAGCAACATTATTGCTGATTTAGTTAATCCGGTAGTGTTACACATTTTGCTACTTGGTTTTTCAAACGCTATTGAGAATGCAACGTATAGGAGAGTATGACGCATTTCAGTACACATAATTTGCTATCAGACTCGCAGTTTAGCTACAGGAAAGTGGTAACCACAGAAAATACGGTTTATTTTGTATGTGAGGCTAAACAAAATGGTCGGGGCAGTAAGCATTTTCATTGACTTAACAAAGGCGTGTGGCTGTTTGAGCCATCAGTACTTCCGTGTAGTTTAGAACAATGGGATTGATTAAAATAGTATTCTAGAAAGAAGCTGTGGGTGGTGTATACAACGGCCTTATAGTAAGCCTGTGAGATATGTGAATTCAATGCACTATAAGTGTGACATCATTTCATTTGTTTTCTGGTCCAGGCACTAATGATGTGTGCCTCGTGACGTCGAGAATGAAGTAAATTGTAGGATATACTTTAATATAAAAGATACATTTCATTCCTCGTGTTCATTATGCCAGGTGACAGTCACATTGACTGTTTTGATGCCTGCACAGTCCCCATAAGGACAGGATGAATTTCATTGTTTCATTTGGAAGCCATCAGACACCGCTTATCACAGCCTGTGTCTGCTAAAACCACAATCTCAATAGCCTGTTTTTGTAGTCTATTTAGTGGGTCCCTCCTGCAAACACAACCGTTTTAACTTCGCTACGGGTACAATCCAAAGAGTAGCATAATATGCTGAGACCCTTTTACGGCAAACTAAACCCACAACGGGGCCCCCTACTGGTATCACTTTGTATGTTTCTCTAGCGTAAATCTTGAACTCTAACGCCGATTTTTCCAAATGTAACTTATAATATGATTTTGGCCTTGTTAAGTCCCACTGATAGTTAAGTGGAACTGTACATGGCAGCCGTTCATAGTGAAAGTGATGGTGGTCAAATTGAACGAATGTTACAATGCCTGTGCAACGGCGATACAGACAGTATTAATTTCATGATTTCATTTTTCAACCATCAGATACAACTGACCATTACTTTTCGTATATGCGCAGGGCAACTGTTGCTCTGTAGATGGCCGCTCAGCCTCGTTATGTATATTTACCCCACCCAAAGCACGCCCTCTTGACGTTATGAACTGCTATTTTCGGTTAAAAAATTTTCGTTGGTACTCTGCTTCTGTTTCAAAGTGTCCATAATTTTTTAGTGTACTAAAGTTAGAATCCAGCTGTTCGGTATTTTTACGACGCATCCAATGATAATCACAGAGTCCTATGATACGTTCATTCATTACACTAAAATGCAAAACTACATATTTAATTTCACATAGAAATGTTGTGTGTCTGTTGTCATCGGGAACAGGACGCTACACACATTCTTTACTCATCCGCAATACAAATTCCTAAATCTCTCTTTAAACGGCTCCTCTTTGGTAGTTGTAACCAATTTTCGGAGAAAGTTTATTCTGGTAATCAGCCACCTAGAATACATATATACATGGTTGCTAGTTGTGGATTTATCAACGGAAATGAGTAACCATACAGAAATGTCGCCAGCGTGAAGATGCAAACATCTCTGCAAAGATAGAAGTAGGAAGGGTAGCCTACTTCTCAGGAGTGCTGCGGCACGTTTTCACGATGTACTAGACGTTTAATGTTGATACCATCAACGTTTGCTTTCCGTGAGACTTTATGCGGTGCTTAGTGAGTAGCTGATGCGCCTATTGGAAGAAAGTGGAATCGGCCGGCTGTATATTAGGATAATTAAAACCTCGCAACACACCACTGTTACCAGCTGTGACGGAGAAACATCAGAAGGTATTACGATAATGCGAGGAGTTAGACAAGGCTGTATGTTGTCCCTGTCTCCTGTTTAACTATTATTCGTCGGCAGTCCTCAGGCTACCTGTAACAAGCAGGAAAGGTTATAAAAGCCAATGGGAAAGTGGTTAATTATGTACTCTGTGCTGACTAATAGTTCAGACACCATTTGACGAAATTAATAGTCAGAAACGATTGTAGCCTCATAGTGAATTTAAGCAAAACGAAATACATTCTTACTAGCAAAACTCCAAATATATCATCAGCTATTACTATTAACATCATACACTTTGAAGGGATATCAAAATACAAATATTTCAGTTCTTCGATCAATGCTACACAAGATCAGACCCAGGAAATCGATAGGAGAATTTAAGCTACAGCTGCCTTTTTTTAAGGTGAAACTTGCAGCTGAGACTCCGAATCATGAAATGTTATGTAATTCCACTACCCTTTCATTGACTGCAGGCGTGACTAATTATTAAGGAAAAAAATTAAGAGGATAGAGGTATTCAGAACGTGGCTATATTGGGGAAGGTTCAAAGTATCCTAGAGACAAAGAATTGCCAGTGAAAACTGTAACTTTTCTAAATAAAGTTCTTTACTTCTTGTGAACTGAAACTGGAATAAAGGAACTGCTGTTCTTTATAACTTGTTATCTGATAAAATGAGTCGCCAGAACTGTCAGAACTGTGTAACTGTATTTTTGCGTAACTTTAGCAAGGTAATTAAAAATGTAAGTGTATATCAAACAAGCTGTTCTTTGAAAATCTGTTATGCAGTACAGTGATCAGGGCTACGACGTGTGACGTGACAATACGTGACTTGCTCTTTAGACAGGCTAGCACAATAAAAATGTAGCATAAAGTGCCAATCGAATTTTTAAAGAGTGAATAACTGAATTGTTCCAGTAAAAATGCCTTGTAAATTTACGTATGCAGAAGTGACTGACCAATTTCTAAAAACTGAATAGTACTCTCGCGGATGTAACACGGCCCAGTGAGAAACGCTGTCTGGTAAGAAATGTAATCCTGACTGAACTTTGCTTAAACTGACCTGATATTGAATTTTGAAAAGTAATACGTAACGCCGAATCATCTTATTATGTTCTGACTGTACTGCGACTGTCAATAACAAATTCTTGTGGCTTGTCTGTGGCAACGGAAATCGGTACTTCTCTGAGTGATGAACTTTAAAATATGCAGCTCAGCAGCAGCAGGAGGAAGGAAAACCTTGTGCAAGCTCAATGCAAGGACGTGGAACTATTTTAAAAAGATCATGTCTTACTTTTAGCCATTTTGTTCGGCAGAGTACAATGAGACGACACACTTAAATAATATGAAATTCTTTCGGGAGAAGACGGTGGTGGAATCTGAACTCACTAAATGAGTAAAGGAAAATTGACCTTTAAATACGGTACATCAGAAACTAAGGGTCACAATCACAATTGTCTTTACGGAATTTATCCTTTGTAACAACAATTTGTCTGCTATAAAATTACTGAAAGGTGAACGCGGTAAAACTTCTGACTGCAAGTTATGTGAAATGTTAACATATTCTGGTCTGAGCAATGAACTAACCAACAAAACTAGTAAAGAAAAATCCCATTGAAATCCTGCGTGTTTCAAATACATCATACCACACGCAAGACAGCTGTGCAACAACATTACCTCATAATCTGCGCTGTCCAATTAATCGTTGGCAAATCATATTCCACAATTCATCCTTCTCTGTATCTTTATTTCCGTGCTCTGCGAGCTATTTCCATCCGATCGGTACGCGACTCTCTCTTTACCTTCCCTTAAGGTGCGTTTACATTTGCCCGCCTTGCGACTGTGCTTGCCTCAAACGCAGGTAGAGGCACGCCTCTTCCTCAACAAGTGCGCGCGACTGATCCCATTCACATTGGGTGCTTCTACTTCTGAATGGGGCAAGCACACCCGCACGGCGACTACCGCAAGGTGCTCAGGTGTAAACGCACCTTTAGAATGCTTACTGCAAAGGCAAAGCCATTGACAATCTAAAATCACAGTGTTTGTATTCATAACCCCTGTGACGAAACATTATCGACTGTCGAAAACCTAATTTGAAAAACATCCAGTGTACACATATGAAACGTGACACATCGAATGAAAACGGCGCTTTACCAAAAATAAGCTAAAAGCATTACAAGACGTTCGGATGAGAATCAATAAGGATAACTAATTGGAAAATCAATCAAAACCTTAAGACTAGAGTATTATGGCCATATAATGAGAGGAGGAAGGTATATTCCAAGAATAATGTTGGAAGGAAAAGCTGCAAAGATCAGTAGGGAAGAGATGATCATTATGGCTCCAGAGTCTGAGGGGATGGTGGGATAAACTTCACTAGAACTGGTTAGATCCGCAAACTCAAAATCGAGATTAGCCGTAATGATATCCAACCTCCAAAGGGAGGTGGCATTATAAGAAGAAGAAGCGGAGGGAAAATGGTGCACCACAATAGCTTTTCCCACATCCCAATCCTTGGAAAATCATGAGCAGGCAGAAATATTGTCAGCAGGCCGATCTCCAAGTCCTGGTTATTTAATGAGATATATACTTCGGAGAAATTAGAATGTTACTTCACTTTTTGGTTCCTGATATTTTACTACAGAGCTCCTTGCTATCCTCAATGCCTATTTAGTAGTCTCCGCTCATGGAGCTTGTTTGTCACCTCTGTAATATTCTCACGATTATTAAACGTACCCGAGGCAAGAAACATGCAACTTTTCTTTCAGCTAACAATAATGAAGTGTTGATCCAATGAAGTTTTCGTAAGTTGCCCAATCTTCCGTGCTCTTGCAGTGAATATCAAGCCAACGACCAAGAGAATATGGCAGCCGTATCGTCAACACCTTCTTTGTTCATTGTATTAGAAAAGAAAACACTGAAAGAACGACCACTGTAATGAAACTCCGTAAACAAAGTAGTGTTTCTATGACCATCACAGTATACAGATAGAAACGTTGTTTTAACGCTGACAAATGGAAATCAGTCATGTGTGTATCGCAAATTTCCTAACATATGTTATGAGAATAGTTTATTGAATAAAACTGTGAACTGCACGCCTTTTAATTAAAGATAATTTTTCTGTTTGCGACCGGAAGCTGGCACTAATTTGTATTCGCCGCACAGAAAGCGAAAATAATAAAATTTACATAAAAATAATGTAATTCATTGTGATCAGGGATTAGAACGGGAATCTATATTATAACTTTGAGCTGCGACTATTTGGCTCACAAATCGCAGAATAATTTAATGCAAGACAATTATTCTCTTTGCCAAAGTTTCTGTCTGCTACACTGCAGTAGTACCGTATTACAAACCAACTAAAAGAGAAAGGAAAATAAATTTATTTGGTTTGCTTATGTTAATAGTCACAAACCAAACAGGATGAGATACACAATGAACCCAAAGTTGTTACGTTTATATTAGTGTCCTGTCTATGTTAGTGACAGAAGACTGATAGTGCATCACAACAACAAGGGCAAATGAAATGAAAAGTGGGAAAAAAATATTCGGAACACAAAAACATGCTCATGTTTCGTAAATAGAGCGGTAGTTCAAAAATGGTTCAAATGGCTCTGAGCACTATGGGACTTAACATCGGAGGTCATCAGTCCCCTAGAAATTAGAACTACTTAAACCTAACTAACCTAAGGACATCACACACATCGATGCCTGGGACAAGATTCGAACCTGCGACCGTAGCAGTCGCGCGGTTCCGGACTGAAGCGCCTAGAACGCTCGGCAGAGCGGCAGTGCAACGTCCATGTGATCAGATGAGAGGAAACGCCGAAGCCAACTGTAAACGAGAAGAACTATTCCACTGACGATACCCTAAATTTTAATAACGCGACTGGGAGATTAAAATACAGTGTAGCAAGAGGAGGTATTTTTATTTACAAAACAAATATTATGAAATTGTTTCATTTTGTCTCTGAGAGGTTTTGAGGACGTCAAACTACAGCTAGATTTCCATGGATTCTATAGTCTAGGATATTTAATTCTACTGTGCTTGGTATCATTAGTACTGAACTTTTACTCGTAAGGTTTTATAAATTCACTGTGGATTTTAATTATTGTTACCTGAAGCAGAGGCATTGGCTTAGCCTACTGTGATTTAGATTTGCTTTTTTCTGAAAAATTAGTATTGGCCTTTCACTCGTAAGATCTTGCTGTATTCGTTGTGGATTTCAATAACTGTTATGTGAATATTAGGCAGTGACCTTGTTACTCATAAACAGTGTTCTAGCTATTCTGCATTTCCACTATATAGACAGCGAGACGTAATGCTCAGATAAATGCTACTCTGGCACAAACGTTAAAAACGGTAAACATGTTTCATGAGCCGTTAAACATGTTTCGTGACAAGTATGGCTTCAAAAAACCTATCAGTTGGCTAACAAATTTATGGGTGCAGTCGCATCAGCTGAATTTTCATGAGACATTGGAAGTATCTAAAAACAACATTATAAAGCACAAAAAATTACAGGATAAATAATAGAATAAATGAAATTTACACAAATGAGGTTGTCCTGTAACAGTTTCATTTTTAATGGCAAGATATGTCACCAAACCAAAGGGATGTTCCCTAGGAGACATTATGACATTTTCTTTCTTCATTTGGGACACCAATTTTTCACAAACTGTTCTGCAGTAGCCAACAAAATTTTGTGCTGTTACAGCTTTGTCGATGATGCTATTTTCTTAATCAAAGGAGATCAAAGCGATGTTACTGAAATAAAGGAGAGAATGAGTACTGTTCATTCAAAGATAAGGTTTACAGCTGAGCACGAAAATGAAGGATCTATCAGTTACCTCGATATTATGGTTACAAGAGGGGCCGGCAAAGACCATTTTAGCGTATAGGGAAAACCTACTTGTGAAGCAATTACTACTGATTCAAAGTCTTGGACCCTGGTGACTCAAGCTGGCATATTTTTGATCTATGGTAAATACGTTATTGAAACTGCCATTAAGCTAGCAAGAAATGAACAAAACTATCCAAGTTATAAATCAAGTTCGACTAACAATGGATATCTGGTTTCAACAGTAAGAAACGTGCAATAACAAAGGGATCAACAACCGAAAATCAATGACATTACACTAATAGAGAATAGGAAGATAAGAAAATGTTGTACAGGCACATGGATGAAAGTCAGAAGTAATTGCTAGACAGTTTAGTAATACAAGCCTCTGCATACGGTTTGAAGGTAATTATGTTCTTCACTTCAAATGGAAGTAGTGAGTGAATAAGAAAATACTCGAAATGCACAGCAACAGGCGTATATATTCTGAAATGAGAAAACTGTCCAAATGCTTACCTAAGCCAATGAGACGTTCCAAATACGTTTCACAGAGCACACATCAATAAAACATCATCCCTAGCTCTCGCCATATGAGTATATGTATGCACCCACGAGAATGGTCTAAAATGATACACTCCTGGAAATGGAAAAAAGAACACATTGACACCGGTGTGTCAGACCCACCATACTTGCTCCGGACACTGCGAGAGGGCTGTACAAGCAATGATCACACGCACGGCACAGCGGACACACCAGGAACGGCGGTGTTGGCCCGCCTGTGTTCCTGTTTCTATGCGCTTGGGCGCTGATGACCACGCTGTTTAGCGCCCGTAAACCTCAAACACACACACACACACACACACACACACACACGCGGTGTTGGCCGTCGAATGGCGCTAGCTGCGCAGCATTTGTGCACCGCCGCCGTCAGTGTCAGCCAGTTTGCCGTGGCATACGGAGCTCCATCGCAGTCTTTAACACTGGTAGCATGCCGCGACAGCGTGGACGTGAACCGTATGTGCAGTTGACGGACTTTGAGCGAGGGCGTATAGTGGGCATGCGGGAGGCCGGGTGGACGTACCGCCGAATTGCTCAACACGTGGGGCGTGAGGTCTCCACAGTACATCGATGTTGTCGCCAGTGGTCGGCAGAAGGTGCACGTGCCAGTCGACCTGGGACCGGACCGCAGCGACGCACGGATGCACGCCAAGACCGTAGGATCCTACGCAGTGCCGTAGGGGACCGCACCGCCACTTCCCAGCAAATTAGGGACACTGTTGCTCCTGGGGTATCGGCGAGGACCATTCGCAACCGTCTCCATGAAGCTAGGCTACGGTCTCGCACACCGTTAGGCCGTCTTCCGATCACGCCCCAACATCGTGCAGCCCGCCTCCAGTGGTGTCGGGACAGGCGTGAATGGAGGGACGAATGGAGACGTGTCGTCTTCAGCGATGAGAGTCGCTTCTGCCTTGGTGCCAATGATGGTCGTATGCGTGTTTGGCGCCGTGCACGTGAGCGCCACAATCAGGACTGCATACGACCGAGGCACACAGGGCCAACACCCGGCATCACGGTGTGGGGAGCGATCTCCTACACTGGCCGTACACCTCTGGTGATCGTCGAGGGGACACTGAATAGTGCACGGTACATCCAAACCGTCATCGAACCCATCGTTCTACCATTCCTAGACCGGCAAGGGAACTTGCTGTTCCAACAGGACAATGCACGTCCGCATGTATCCCGTGTCACCCAACGTGCTCTAGAAGGTGTAAGTCAACTACCCTGGCCAGCAAGATCTCCGGATCTGTCCCCCATTGAGCATGTTTGAGACTGGATGAAGCGTCGTCTCACGCGGTCTGCACGTCCAGCACGAACGCTGGTCCAACTGAGGCGCCAGGTGGAAATGGCATGGCAAGCCATTCCACAGGACTACATCCAGCATCTCTACGATCGTCTCCATGGGAGAATAGCAGCCTGCATTGCTGCGAAAGGTGGATATACACTGTACTAGTGTCGACATTGTGCATGCTCTGTTGCCTGTGCCTATGTGCCTGTGGTTCTGTCAGTGTGATCACGTGATGTATCTGACCCCAGGAATGTGTCAATGAAGTTTCCCCTTCCTGGGACAATGAATTCACGGTGTTCTTATTTCAATTTCCAGGAGTGTAGTTTTGATGGTTTGCGGAGCCATAATAATGGAAACCTTTGGCCAGAGCAGACTCAATGATGAACGTCATTGCGACTCTGTACTTCTTCCTCCTGTGCGTCTTTTCAAGGGTGCATTCAGCTCTGACTTCAGTTTTATGGATGGCAATACTTGAGCTCATCGACCTGCGCAGGTGAAGGAGCAACGAGCAACGAGAGGTTATTCGGCGAATGGACTGGCGTACATTTTCTCCCGACTTAAATCACGTGAGCATGTGTGGGATGCGCTGCAGAGAAAAACTGCAGCACGTTCTTTTTGTATCCGTCATCCCTCCGGTCAACACACTAATGGGCACTGATGTTTGATAGGTGGGGCAGCACGATGTCCAGTGTTGGAGGCCGACCTCCAAGGGCTGGTGAGAGTTCCAGTATTACATCCGATGGCGTCAGTGAAACAGCGGTAACTGTTAATAACATGCACTACTGGCCATTGAAATTGCTACGCCAAGAAGAAATGCAGATGATAAAAGAGAATTCATTGGAGAAATATATATTATACTAGGACTGACATGAGAACACATTTTGACGTAATTTAGGTGCATAGATCCTGAGAAGCCAATACCCAGAACAACCACCTCTGGCCGTAATAACGGCCTTGATACGCCTGGGCATTGAGTCAAACAGTGCTTGGATGGCGTGTACAGGTACAGCTGCCCATGCAGCTTCAACACGATACCACAGTTTATCATGAGTAGTGATTGGCGTATTGTGACGAGCCAGTTGCTCGACCACCTTTGACCAGACGTTTACAGTTGGTGAGAGATCTGGAGAATGCGCTGGCCATGGCAGCAGTGGAACATTTTCTGTAACCGGAAAGGCCCGTACAGGACCTGCAACATGCGGTCGTGCATTATCCTGCTGAACTGTAGGGTTTCGCAGGGATCGAATGAAGGGTAGAGCCAAGGGTCGTAACACATCTGAAATGTAACGTCCACAGTTCAAAGTGTCGTCAATGCGAACAAGAGGTGACCGAGACGTGAAACCAATGCCACCCCATACCAGCACGCCGGGTGACAAGCCGGTATGGCAATGACGAATACACGCTTCCAATGTACACTCACCGCGATGTCACCAAACATGGATGCGACCATCATGATGGTGTAAACAGAACCTGGATTCATCCGAAAAAATTACGTTTTGCCATTCGTGCACCCAGGTTCGTCGTTGAGTACACCATCGCAGGCGTTCCTGTCTGTGATGAAGCGTCAAGGGTAACCGCAGCAATGGTCTTCGAGCTGATAGTCCATGCTGCTGCAACCGTCGTAGTCGAACTGTTCGTGCAGATGGTTGTTGTCTTGTCTTGACTCAGGGATCTAGACGTGGCTGCACGATCATTTACAGCCATGCGGATAAGATGCCTGTCATCTTGACTACTTGTGATACGAGGCCGTTGGGATCCAGCAAGGCGTTCCGTATTACCCTCCTGAACCCACCGATTCCATATTCTGCTAACAGTTATTGGATCTCGACCAACGCGAGCAGCAATGCCGCGATACGATAAACCGCAATCGCTATAGGCTACAATCCGACCTTTATCAAAGTAGGACGTCATCATCGTGGTGTAACAATTTTGATGGTCAGTAGTGTATTATTCTTGTTATTACTACAATGAATATTGTTTTTCCTGGGTGCAGGAAAGGGGCTGGGCTGCTCGTTCAGGAATTGGCAACCAATGTTGCACACAGCGCTCCAGCAGCTCACGCAACTTGCGGCAGGTTATGCACCCAGGGTGAGGGCGGGGAGGCGCGGCGTGCGGTGTCGGGTCCCGGCCAGGGGGCCATCACCACGCGTCTCTGCGGATACGAGGGGCCTCAGCGCCGTTAGAGATGGGTGCGCACTTAGAAGATCTGCAGCCGCAGCATCTTCCAGATGGTGGTTGTCGTGAAGGCGGAAGTCCAGAGCTCTCTCAGCACACACAGCGTACAGCCAGGAACGCAGTACACGTACAGCCTGGGAAGTGTCACACATGTTCCCACCCAGCAAACAGAAGGTGGCAGCCTGAAATCATTCGGATTGGTTCTTCACCAGAGGAAGGTCCCGAAGGTTGTCTTCTCGTATCAATCACGGCTGTGACCCTTCGGTAGCGGTGGTGTGGAGCAATGAAGTCCAACTACAGCCAAAAGGCTGTAGTCTCTTAGTTGAAGTCTTCGAACAGGCACCAAGTAGCTCATCATGGTTCGCCAGAAAAGTTAAACTGTAAGTAGCATGACTGTAATTCTGACGGAATTAGTGATATAGGCAGAAAAATCAGCCATTGAGAACGAGATGTTCGTACACGGGTATTTAGAGCCAGACACCACGTCAATGTAGCACCTTGGTGTCTCACTTACCCTGCCTCATCAGAACTAATTAGTAATAGAACACCCTGGAGCAGCAGGTCGTTTCGTGTGCTCTCATACTGCACCGTCTGCGTTCCTCGCTATGGCTCTGTTCACAGTGTGGAAATGAGTTATGACTGTTGCCCTGTTTTTGCAGTACTTTCACTATTTGAGTACTCTAGATTATGATTGTAACAAACGGTCTGAGTCGCACTTGGTTCATTTACCTCCTGTGTCGAGTAGTAGCTTCGAAAATTTATTAATGCACACGGGAACAGGGTTGCTGTGCAACGATCATCCGACAATTGTCAACTGCGCTGGTGGATTCGAAGGCTCTTCCACGAGAACTCGTCACAAACCTTGTGGCCACCATGGGAGCACTTTGCAGAGCGCGTATTGCCGTCCGCGGTGTTCGCACTTCACACTCCCTATTAAGGACCATGATGGTCGATTTGGGGAAGGGACCAAATAGCGAGGCCATTGGTCTCATTGGATTAGGGAAGAATGGGGAAGGAAGTCGGCCGTGCCCTTTCAAAGAGACAATCCCAGCATTTCCCTGCGATTTAGGGAAATCACAGAAAACCTAAAACAAGGAAGGTGGTCGGATGCGGCTTTGAACCATCGCCCTTCTGAATGCGCAACCCCGCTCGGTTTATTAAGAACCATGTCCCGCCTTCTGTAATGTCCAGGGAATCATCATAAATCTCGCGGTGATTTCAGTGCAATTATTGTCTGTGAATAGCAGTGTCACCTCTTCTGGCGTCATTGCGTGTTTTGTTCAGTTACCTCCTATCCTATACTATAGCCGTTCCTACGATGTGTGGTCCAAGTTTCAACGAGCTATGTTATTTGATAGTGACATATCAGGCTGAAGCTGCTTCCTCCCTTAAGTTTTGGACACCAATGCAGTTGAAATTGTTTTCTGCAGACATTTATTTTTTTACAAAGTGATCATTACGTCTGCTGCATTCCTCGCCCACCACCATTAATACTTACGGTGCGAGCTAATACTAGACGCTTTGAAATGCAGAGTATCACCGTATGCCCTCTGCAGTGTTTTGTTGTCGTACACAATGGGAGCAGACCATTTTTCTGTACGAGAAGACTCTTGGGAACATGTAACCTCAACCTCACTTATCGACCTTAATGACAGTAAAAACTAAACCGCGTGCACCTAACGGAAATTTGGGGAAAGCAATCGTCATCGAAGTTAATTTGTCGGTGAAGAGGGAGGAAAGAGTTACATCTAAGTGAAAGGAAAAATGCAAATGAAATTGGTGAAAATTAATTTTGGGAAAAAGGATAAAATTAATAAAGAAAGTAAATGTGCGGTGGTAACGCTAACAATTAATTGGCCTTAATTATATATCTGAGATTTGGGGAAAATTACGGTCGCCAGTCCTATAGACAACTGCTATTATAACTGAAAATGAAAAATTAATACACATATAATCAGCACTAAAAGCGTGGCAACTGAAGGTTGAAAATTGAAAGTTAATTTAGGGACTGAAATTAATAGTGCACTTTGTTTCTGAAGCACTACGAAATTCAATAAAATAAGCTTAGTCTTGGGCTACCTCTACAATCATTTCAAAAGCTACTTGAACTACGCAATTTAGAAATAAGAGATTTAACTTTGAACTTCAATTAAATGATTCTGAACAATTAACAATAGTAAAATTTAGTACGTACCAAGCTGAGCTGCAGTCACAGGTAAGCTAAAATACGGTAACAAAACTCGCACTCTTAATTTGTGCTTGTGTAATCTAAATATTGTAGCCAGCTATGAATACTTTAACTGAACTTTGAAATTAAAGCAGTGAAATGGAATAATATTACTTTAATGCTGGTATTTGAATTTCATCAACACTCGGGTTCATTCTAGAAACGGAAGGGATCCTGCTTGGTAATGCAATTGGGACAATGAGCAACAATTGATCATGCTAAGTTGCTGTAATTATAGTTACAAAAATGGAACAGTTTGAAAAGCTGAGGTCTGCCAAACATTTCTAAAACTTTACGTGCTTCCAGTCTTCCTTGTTGGTTGATTGAAAGTTTGAAGCCGTCGATCGAGGAGGTGGCGACAGTCACTCATTGTCGGTCGTCGCTGTTGCAGAAGCTGGATGTTGGCGCGCCTTCTTCTCGACACGGTCATCAGGCGAAACGGGCTCTTGATGTGCGCCAGCTAATGCTTCCCGTCCGCGAAACCGTGTCAGAAGCTATCATAGCAAGTCGAGCGCAATTACATGCTACCAAACCCCGAAAGCGCGGCAACTCACGGGAGCGTCACACAACACACCTGCTCCACCACCCTACTCCAGCCAAACTCTCTCTCTCTGCTCTGCTCTGCCCGCGCTCGACGCGGCACAGTTAACACTACCAAAGATCCTAAACACTTTGGTTCTCCACACGACCTATCGATGTAATCTTTCGATAGCATAGTTTTCCCTTGGCAAAACCCAGCGTAAAAATACAAATAATGTTTACAGCACAAACCAATTATACATCGATATAAATGCATATATATACACAAATAGTAAAACAATTACAATATACAAAGACACAGAAACGTCATATCCTCAGGTAACAAAATAAGGAAAAAAATTATATTACAAAAGATGGAAATAGGAGGATATGCATTTCTGCCGTTACAAACTAATGGAAACCACCCTGGATAACACCTAGGGTGGTTTCTTAGACATGGAGTAGTAGTTTAATGATCTCTGGAAGGCGAGCAGAACTGCTAATAAACTGGAAGGAAGTAAGTAACTTAAGCTGAGAATAATGCCATCGCTCATTTGCAGGAAAGTAGATAACTTCTGATCAGTGGCAGAATATTGGAAAACACTGCTGTTTTCCAATGTGTTAAAAATGACTGCCTGGAGAATGTTAATGAATTGCGCACACTAGAAACTTCATAAAGTTTACTCCCTGATTGCACTGCTGTGGATGCATTTTTGTCCTCCGATGGTCTGTATCAGCGTATTAACTTAAGTCATCAATGACTGACTTACTATCGTGATTTGCGAAAGTAGACTGTGATTGTGAAAAGCTCCACAGACAGGGTTTTTGTCGCTGTTTGTTGATAACGTCATCGCAAGTGACTTCAATTCGCCAGCAACGCATGGCATCAACGAGATCTTAGGTTAATTGAACCCTCTCTAATGACTTCGTTGTCGGCACAATCTCCTCCACCTCCTCCTTCGGTTAACTGAACCTCTTTTTCCAGACCCCGCAGATATAGGCGTCCTGCCCGTTGCAGTAGGGGTGGAAAGTTCGTATGAACAACTTGTTATAATGAACTTAAAAATTATTCCAAATGTACCGACGATTACCTTGAATAGCACGAGTGCTTGTCACCTTATTTGTCTACACGCATACAACATTAGAAGTTACGACAGTGTGTAGAGCTTAAATTTGTAGCGCGTTTAGTTTGGAAGTTTATTTATTTTCACTGACGTAAAATGTTTTTTGTAATTGTATTTATTGTGCTATTTTGGTTTTTGAAGTAAGAAATATCTGTACCTGGAGCATTCTTTCATCATTCTGCCAGTTACACGACATGAGAGAGTATTCCTTTATTTTTTGCCCCTGAGAAACATGGCTCCCAGATGGTGCCATCATCATTGTTTAAGTTTTCTATCGTTTCCATGAAACACTTCGTGTTAAAATATAGCTTCCTCCTCTTTATTTTGTCCCTTATATGTAAAATTAGAGAGATTCGAGCGCGCACGGAGGCCTTCAGACAGTCGTTCTTCCCGCGAACCATACGCGACTGGAACAGAAAAGGGAGGTAATGACAGTGGCACGTAAAGTGCCCTCCGCCACACACCGTTGGGTGGCTTGCGGAGTATGAATGTAGATGTAGATGTAAAACTGTCTTCTATCTGTTTATACTCCCAAACCAGCATCCATTATCATCAACACCACCCTCGCCGTCTCCTAGTATCCTCAGTGGCTATGAACTTTCTAGTTAAAAAGCTGGGTGGCGCTGTCGGGATGCCGCAACGTTTTGACGAGTTCCACACTTATCATCTTCTGGCGAAGCTTGTTTGACGTTATAATGTAGGCTTGCGAACTTACTTTCTGTTGCCCCGCGGTAAATAACAGAATTGGTTGTACTTTTCGCACTGAGTGACACGAATATCTTTCATGGGTTTAGGTACACATATCTATGGGACTGTTTCTTAGGAGTACGAGAGCAACGTCCGGCTTGTTTGGTTATAAGATGCTGGCATTCACGTATACACTTCGGTCGTGACGTTGCAACAAGCTCCACTATGTCCAGAAGCTGATTGCTCCATTGTGCGCCAGTACTTCACTCAGGACAATATATGGCTGACAGATATCAAATCACTATCCATCCATTCAGAGCACTACAAGCAAAAAAATTAATTAGAAATAGCGGCTTCGTTCTTTGACCTGCTCAACAGCGTACATTCCCAGGTCCTTCAACTTAGGCTAGCGAATGTCTCGTATTGTGAAGTTTCTCGGCATGTGCACACAAACTAGCTTCAGGAAGGAAACACTTAACAAATTATAGTTGCTGTGATTTTCAGTTCGAAGGCTGGTTTGACGGAGCTGTCCATGCTACTCTATCTTGTGCGAGCCTCTTCGTCTCATAATAACTACTGCATCCTACATCCTTCTTAAACTGATTGCTGTCTTCATCTCTTGGCGTCCCTCCTCAATAGTTACATAATCGGCCCATCTAATTTTCAACATTCTTCTACAGCAGCACATTTCCAAAGCTTCTATTCTCTTTTCGTCTAAATTGTTTATCGTGCATGTTTCACATCCATATATGGCAACATTCCATACAAATACCTTCAGAAAAGCCTTCCTACACTTAAATCTATATTCGATGTTAACAAATTTCTCTTCTTCAGAAATGTTTTTTTTTTACCACTGCCAGTCTACACATTATATCCTTTCAACTTCGACCATCATCAGATATTTCGCTACCCAAATAGTAAAACTCGCCTACTACTTCAAGTGTTTCGTTTCCTAATCTAATTCCGTTGGCACCCACTAATTTACTTCGATTACATTCCATTATCTGCAGTTTGCTTTTGCTGATGTTCATCTTATATTTTCCTTTCAAAACACTGTCCATTCCGTTCAGCTGCTCTTCCAAGTCATTTGATGTCTCTGACAGAATTTCACGTCATCGGCAAACAAAGTTTTTATTTCTTCTCTGTGAACTACAATTCCTGTTTTCCTTTGGTTTCTTTTACTGCTTGCTCAATATAAAAATTGAATAACATCGGGGATAGGCGACAAACGTGTCTCACTCTCTTCTGAGCAACTGCTTCTCTGTCATCTGGTTTCTATACAAATTGTAAATATCCTTCCCTCCCTGTATTTTATCCTGCCACCTTCATAAATTGAAAGAATATTTCTGTTAACATTGTCAAAATCTTTCTCTAAGTCTACAAATGCTGTAAACATATGTTTGTTTTTCCTTAATATATCTTCGAAGATACGTCGTAGGGTCAGTATTGCTCCGCGTGTTCCTAAATTTATCCGGAATCCAAATTGCTCTTACCTGATGTGGGCTTTCACCAGTCTTTCCATTCTTCTGTAAAGAATCCGTGTTAGTATTCGTAACCATGACATTAAAATAATAGTTCTGCAATTTTCACACCTGTCTGCAACTGCTTCCTTTGGACTTGGAATTACTACATTCTTCTTGAAGTATGAAGATATTTCGATTGGTTCATACATCTTGTACACCAGTTGGAAAAGTTTTGTCATGGCTGGTTCTCTCAAGGCTATCAGTAGTTGTGACACAATATCGTCCACCCGTACAGCCTTGTTTATACTCAGATCTTTCAGAACTCTGTCAAATTCTTCTCGCAGTATCATATTCCTCCATCTCATCTTCATCTACGTCCACTTCCCTTTCAACAACATTGGATTAAGTTCATCTCTCTTGTGTGAAGACTCTATGTACTCCTCCAACCTTTCAGCTTTCCCGTCTTTGCTTAGGGTTGGTTTTACATCTGAGCTCCTGATATTCATTCATAAAGCTGCTTCTCTTTTCCCCAAAGGCCTCTTTAATTTTCCTCTAGGCAGTATCTTTCTTTCCCCTAGTGAAATATGCTTATAAATCTTTACATTTGTTCCATAGCCATTCCTATCTAGCCATTTTGCACTTCCTGTCAATATCATTTTTTAAACGTTTCCATTCCCTTTTGCCTACTTAATTTGGTGCATTTTTAAATGTCTCCTTTCATCAGTTAAATTCAATATTTCTTGTGTTATTCAGGAATTTCTACTAGGTCTTGTCTTTTACTTGTTTTGTCCTCTGCTGTCTTCAATCTATCATCTCGTAATGCTACCCATTCCTCTTCTTCTCTATTCCTATCCCCTGTTCTAGTCAGCTAATGCCTAATGCTCAATGTAAAACTCTCAAAAAAATTAATTAGAAATAGCGGCTTCGTTCTTTCAACTTATCTATGTTCCATCTCCTTAATTTCCTACCTTTCTCCAATTTCTTTAGCTGTAATCTACATCCCAAAGCCAATAAACAGTGGTCAGTCCATCTGGAAATGTCTTACAATTTCAAATTTAGTTCCTAAGGCTCTGTCTTACCATTATATGATCGGTCCGACACCTTCCTTTGTCGACAGGTCTCTTCAACGAATATAACCTTGTTTCATGATTCTTAAACCAAATATTAGCGCTGATTAATGTACTATGTTGCCTTCTTTCCCTTTTCCTACTAATTCCATCCCCCGACACAATTAAATTTTCGTCTCCTTTAACTATCTGAATAATTTCTTTTATCTCATCATACATTTCTTCAATTTCTTCAGCATCGGCAGAGATAGTCGCCATGTAAACTTGTACTACTGTTGTAGGCTTGGGCTTCGTGTCTATCTTCGCTACTATAATGCGTTCGCTATGCTGTTCATAGTAGCTTACCAGCCGTCCTATTTCCTTATTCATTATTAAACCACCTCCTGCATTACCTCTATCTGACTGTATTTATCGCTCTGTATGCACCTGACCTGAAGTCCTGTTCCTCCTGCTGCCGAACATCGTTAATTTCTATTATAATCGTATGTAACTTCAACCTTTCTATTTCCCTTATTAAATTTTCTAGCCAACCTACCAAATTAAGGGGTCCAACATTCCACGCTCCGATCCGTATGATTTCAGTATTGTTTCTCCCGATGACGACATCCTGCTGAATAATCCCCACCTAGGGATCCGAATGGGGGCTATTTTACTTCCTGAATATTTTTCCCAAGGGGACCCGCAGATTTCTGCAGGTGACCATGTGAGTGTGTGCGAGATACAACTGGCTTACTGTGAAGGCATGCCAGTTTTCGTACAGCGCCTTCTGCACCAGCCAGCAGATTGGTTGCGTTGTGTCGAGCCTAATACACAGATATAGTGTTTAAATAATGCAAATTTCTTTACCGTTCCTGTGAATATGATCTGGCGCAATTTTGGGCAGAAATGAAAGACCCTCATTTACGGCCAGGACTTCGATAGTGGCTGCAGCTGCTAGAGGAGTTAAGTACTCTACCGGCATCTCAGTTAACGCTTACAATTCGCATTATCTTGCGAATGGTGGTGGGCGGGGGTCAGGGTTTCGGTACTTCCTCATGTCTTTGACATTTCCACCTATGCGTAGGGATCTGTTTGTCCTTGTGGCCAAGAGCTGGAGATTCCTCAGCAGATCCCTAATATAGGAGCAGTGTCTTTTGTACTGGCAACCATGTCAGAGAAGATTACATCTGTGATAACATAAATTTCTCGGCCATTGCCGGGTTGGAGAAGTGCTCCATCTCTGGATGCATTAGAGGGGTGGGTTTTACCCCAACAGACGACATATTATTCGCTAGAGTGGTTGTAGATACTGGTCAGCTCTGTCTCTAGCGTATTTTGTAGCTGTAGCAGCAATGTCTTTTGTGCCAGCAACAAGGTCAGAGAGGATTACACCTATAATAACGCAACTTCATGGTCGTTACTGGGTTCATACAATGTTCACGGCTATACACCACACGTCAGCATTAAAGGAGTGGGTCTAGCGTAACATTAAACCCTCTTCTGGCTGGTATGGTCGAAGATATTGGTCAGTTCTATGTCCATTGTTAAAAGCATGAGAATCTTGTTATGGTGCTATACTCTAGTAATGTGGTAATGGCTTAGCAGGTGGTATATCTATCACAGTGTGATATTTCTTAAACATAGGTCTAACGTATCTTCAGTTGGAGACCAGTTGTGCTTATAAAATTTGTTGTGATATCATTATTTCTGTGAATGTGTTAATGTCTAACCATTTCTCAGTCTAATTTATGTGGCGAGGACGTATATACTTCCGATTACTAAAAGACGAAGACGGGAAGTGGATGCTTCAATCCACTGGTTCAGAGGTGATGGGGGAGGAGCAGATGGGAGAGGGGGAGGAAGGTTGGGAAGGGAAATGGGGGGGAGGGGGGCATCTTGAATATGAGGAACCGAAGCGTGTAACCTGACACTGTGTGTACAACCTCATATCACATATGATAAGATCCTTATCTCAGCCAGAATCGGCTTTGATATCCCAATAGCTTGGTGTTGTGGGCTGCCATAGTGTTCTGTATGTGATCAGTTCTGATTCACATAACAGATAATTTGGACAGGAGGCGTTAAATGTCTGCCGTGATTGGTACGTGGCTGAACCCTATTATCGAGGTCTTCTTGACGTTATTTTCCAACGAGATAACACACGATCATACGTTATCCTTGCAATCCTAACCTAGCTCGATACAGAGGGTGTTCAGCTGTTTTTCTAACCAGGGCAGTCTCCGGATCTCTTACAAGATGAAAACATCTGATTAGGGGTGCTGAGGGACTGCCACACCATCACTCATGAGTCCCTAAAATTTAGGAACTGAGGCATATACGTGAAGCAGGGCACCTATATCCGTCATCCAAACTGAGTTCGACTTGATATTCAGTCAGCCCCTAATACTGCCGGGGTTGGCAGCTCTGTGTACCAAATTTCATACCGTGCATGTACCGAGATCACCTAAAAATTTTATCATGTATTCTTGCTACTATACAATTTGTGTGCCATACAATAAGTAAAATTTCGCCATTTGCTATATACGCTGGTGATGCAATTTCAAGATCACAAGTGTGTTATGTCCAATAAGTGTAACTAATTTCTCAGCCGACAGAAAGGGGTGCAGGGCGGTGGTCTCTGTACCCACTTGAGGTAGGAGACATATTACCGTGTGTAGATCATGCCTTAATATCGTACTGTCTAGATACAGCTAACCACAAAGCAGTGTTTCACTCGGAACCGTGCGACTGCTACGGTCGTAGGTTCGAATCCTGCCTCGGGCATGGATGTGTGTGATGTCCTTAGGTTAGTTAGGTTTAAGTAGTTTTACATTCTGGGGGACTGATGACCACAGCAGTTGAGTCCCATAGTGCTCAGAGCCATTTGAAGTGTTTCACTAACGAATTCGTGTTAAACTTCACGAATCTACTAGGCAGACATTTGATATTTCTCTTGAGACTTACAAGAAGCGTTGTTGTTGTTGTTGTGGTCTTCAGTCCTGAGACTGGTTTGATGCAGCTCTCCATGCTACTCTGTCCTGTGCAAGTTTCTTCATCTCCCAGTACCTACTGCAACCTACATCCTTCTGAATCTGCTTAGTGTATTCATCTCTTGGTCTCCCTCTACGATTTTTACCCTCCACGCTGCCCTCCAGTACTAAATTGGTGATCCCTTGATGCCTCAGAACATGTCCTACCAACCGATCCCTTCTTCTGGTCAAGTTGTGCCACAAACGTCTCTTCTCCCCAATCCTATTCAATACCTCCTCATTAGTTATGTGATCTACCCATTTAATCTTCAGCATTCTTCTGTAGCACCTTCTGTAGCTTCCATTCTCTTCTTGTCCACACTAGTTATCGTCCATGTTTCACTTCCATACATGGCTACACTCCATACAAATACTTTCAGAAATGACTTCTTGACACTTAAATCTGTACTCGATGTTAACAAATTTCTCTTCTTCAGAAACGCTTTCCTTGCCATTGCCAGTCTACATTTTATATCCTCTCTACTTTGACCATCATCAGTTATTTTGCTCCCCAAATAACAAAACTCTTTTACCTCTTTAAGTGTCTCATTTCCTAATCTCATTCCTTCAGCATCACCCGACTTAATTCGACTACATTTCATTATCCTCGTTTTGCTTTTGATTATGTCCATTTTATATCCTCGTTTCAAGACACTATCCATTCCGTTCAACTGCTCTTACAAGTCCTTTGCTGTCTCTGACAGAATTACGATGTCATCGGCGACCCTCAAGGTTTTTATTTCTTCTCCATGGATTTTAATACCTACTCCGAATTTGTCTTTTGTTTCCTTTACTGCTGGCTCAATATACAGATTGAATAACATCGGGGAGAGACTACAACCCTGTCTCACTCCCTTCCCAACCACTGCTTCCCTTTCATGTCCCTCGACTCTTATAACTGCCATCTGGTTTCTGTACAAATTGTAAATAGCCTTTCGCTCCCTGTATTTTACCCCTCCCACCTTTAGAATTTGAAAGAGAGTATTCCAGTCAACATTGTCAAAAGCTTTCTCTAAGTCTACAAATGCTAGAAACGTAGGTTTTCCGTTCCTTAATCTAGATTCTAATATAAGTCGTAGGGTCAGTATTGCCTCACGTGTTCCAACATTTCTGCGGAATCCAAACTGATCTTCCCCGAGATCGGCTTCTACTAGTTTTTCCATTCGTCTGTAAAGAATTCGCGTTGGTATTTTGCAGCTGTGACTTATTAAACTTATTGTTCGGTAATTTTCACATCTGTCAGCACCTGCTTTCTTTGGGATTGGAATTATTATATTCTTCTTAAAGTCTGAGAGTATTTCGCCTGTCTCGTACATCTTGCTCACCAGATGGAGGAGTTTTGTGAGAACTGGCTCTCCCAAGGCCGTCAGTAGTTCCAATGGAATGTTGTCTACTCCGGGGGCCTTGTTTCGACTCAGGTCTTTCAGTGCTCTGTCAAACTCTACACGCAGTATCGTATCTCCCATTTCATCTTCATCTACATCCTCTTCCAATTCCACAATATTGTCCTCAAGTACATCGCCCTTGTATAGACTCTCTATATACTCCTTCCATCTTTCTGCTTCCTCTTCTTTGCTTAGAACTGGTTTTCCATCTGACCTCTTGATGTTCATACAAGTGGTTCTCTTATCTCCAAAGGTCTCTTTAATTTTCCTGTAGGCAGTATCTATCTGACCCCTAGTGAGATAAGCCTCTACATCCTTACATTTGTCCTCTAGCCATCCCTGCTTAGCCATTTTGCACTTCCTGTCTATCTCATTTTTGAGACGTTTGCATTCCTTTTTGCGTGATTCTTTTACTGCATTTTTATATTTTCTCCTTTCATCAATTAAATTCAATATTTCTTCTGTTACCCAAGGATTTCTACTAGCGCTTGTCTTTTTACCTACTTGATCCTCTGCTGCCTTCACTACTTCATTCCTCAAAGCTACCCATTCTTCTTCTATTGTATTTCTTTCCCCCATTCCTGTCAATTGCTCCCTTGTGCTCTCCCTGAAACTCTGTACAACCTCTAGTTCCTTTAGTTTATCCGTGTCCCATCTCCTTAAATTTCCACCTTTTTGCAGTTTCTTCAGTTTTAATCTACAGGTCATAACCAATAGATTGTGGTCAGAGTCCACATATGCCCCTGGATATGTCTTACAATTTAAAACCTGGTTTCTAAATCTCTGTCTTACCATTATATAATCTATGTGATACCTTTTAGTATCTCCAGGCTTCTTCCATGTATACAGCCTTCTTTTATGATTCTTGAATCAAGTGTTAGCTATTATTAAGTTGTGCTCTGTGCAAAATTCTACCAGGCGGCTTCCTCTTTCATTTCTTTGCCCCAGTCCATATTCATCTACTACGTTTCCTTCTCTCCCTTTTCCTACTACCGAATTCCAGTCACCCATGACTATTAAATATTCATCTCCCTTCACTATCTGAATAATTTCTTTTATTTGATCATACATTTCTTCAATTTCTTCGTCATCTGCAGAGCTAGTTGGCATATAAACTTGTACTACTGTAGTGGGTGTGGTCTTCGTATCTATCTTGGCCACAATAATGCGTTCACTATGCTGTTTGTAGTAGCTTACCCGCATTCCTATTTTCCTGTTCATTATTAAACCTACTCCTGCATTACCCCTATTTGATTTTGTGTTTATAACCCTGTAGTCACCTGACCAGAAGTCTTGTTCCTCCTGCCACTGAACTTCACTAATTCCCACTATATCTAACATTAACCTATCCATTTACCTTTTTAAATTTTCTAACCTACCTGCCCGATTAAGGGATCTGACATTCCACGCTCCGATCCGTAGAACTCCAGTTTTCTTTCTCCTGATAACGATATCCCCTTGAGTAGTCCCCGCCCGGAGATCCGAATGGGGGCCTATTTTACCTCCGGAATATTTTACCCGAGAGGACGCCATCATCATTTAATCATACAGTAAAGCTGCATGCCCTCGGGAAAAATTACGGCTGTAGTTTCCCCTTGCTTTCAGCCGTTCGCAGTACCAGCACAGCAAGGCCATTTTGGTTATTATTACAAGGCCAGATCAGTCAATCATCCAGACAGTTGCCCCTGCAACTACTGAAAAGGCTGCTGCCCCTCTTCAGGAACCACATGTTTGTCTGGCATCTCAACAGATACCCCTCCGTTGTGGTTGCACCTACGGTACGGCCATCTGTATCGCTGAGGCACGCAAGCCTCCCCACCAACGGCAAGGTCCATGGTTCATGGGGGGAGAACAAGAAGCGTAAAGGACATCATTTTGAGACGACTGAGGCAGTCGATTCCGCTTCGACAGGTTGCCTAACCTTCCTCGTAATTATCGGATTCCAGGGGAAGACTGGACAAAACCGTCGCACCTCTCTAATTGGTGCAGGATTTCCACATTTTGTAGAATTTTGTTCCTCAGTACATATATCTACAATAAAATTATTTTAAGGGCTTCAGCTCAGATACATAACGGCCCCTATATACAACGGTAAGGACGAAGAACAATGGAAACTGCAGGGTTTAGGATGTCGTTTACATCTGAAGCATGTATATAAATAAAGAGAAAAGTCAGAGAGTCCATCAATAAGAATAGGAAGAAAGAAGACTGGCTAGGCCATACGAGGTAGCAGAAAATCTGTGGTGTGATCTCAAAAGCATCACCGATTCGACTTATCGATTTAGGCAAGCCACGGAAAGAGTAAATCTGCATGGACTGAAGCCGAATGTCGGTGCTCCCGAATGGGAGTTAGTACTGAATAGTAGCAGAGAGGGACATGTAAGCAGGCCATGTTACCGAGCAAATATTACTTAATGATAGGATAGAGGTGAGTTTGAAATGTGAAATCGAATTATTACATTAGACAACATTTTAGTTAGATCGTGTTACACGAAAAACAAATGAAACTAAAAATCTGTATAAAAGTGAAAACGATCCAAGAACAGTCAGTACCAGGTACTAGCAACTAAAATCATAATTATACACTAGCATAAAACGTAGAAACGACTGAAGTTACGTTGCTGTAGAAGAGCTCGTGCAGTTAATGTGAAGTGCATGTTGTCAGCACATTCCGAAGTCAGTGTTCGCAACACTCCAATGTTTGTGCATACTTCTCATTACGACTGCGTATTAACGTTACGTAAGTCATTTTCTCAGGCTCTTCCAGATGAAGCTTATTGTGTGTGAACAAAATATTCTTGAATTCTGAAGATTTCCTGCAAGCTCTGCTTATACAACATTACGAGGCACTTCACTGTCTTGAGAGCGACCAGTAACATTGAGGTAACTCGGGGCAAGTACGTCTGTCAATGTACTACAATTATTTAATTATGTAAATCCGGCAACTAAGCATCTATATGATACGGTAAATAGAATACTGAAGATATGGTTAGGAAATAAAATCATAAGTTACATAGAGAAATCTTGTGCGTGTTCAGCTGCTTTCGCTGTACAATCTCGTTGCGAATACATATGGAATTTTCAGAAGAAAATGTCAGTATTCCAGGAGCTGAGTGAAATAGGTATCTGAAGTCGCCAAATTTATACAGACATGATTTATTCCGAATAGTTTCCGATGTAAATATTTGTAAATGTCTGTCATCATTAAGAATTTATTGTTTTCATTTTTGAAACTTTCTGGCAGATTAAATCTGTGTGCTGGACTAAGACTCGAACTCTGCACTTTGTCTTTCACGCGCAAAACTCTGCTAACTAAGCTACCCAATCACGATTCAAGACAGCTTTTCACAGCTATACTAATTCATTCTGATTTTTATTTTCCGTGCTATTTATTTGTCAGGTTACGAATTTACAAGTTGCCCTTATAAATTTTCATTGACTCAGAATCAGTTTTCAACGGCTCACAATAAATGATAAAAATGTTCACCATCAAATTCAACCGCTTTTGTACTCTCAGGAGAAAGTGTCGCGTAGTTGGCCTTACCTGTAGATTCAACTGGCTCTAAGCACATTTATTCGAGAGGAATGTGATGTGCTTTTTCAGCAGGATAGTGCAGGTCTACATAATGCTGCTGCGACGCAAAGTTCTTTTCGTGGAGTATAGCTACTGCCTGGCCATCAAAATCACCAGATCTCTCGCCAACTGAACAGGTATTGGACGTGGTGGAGCGGGAACTTACACGTTCTCCTGAGCGTGCAAGAGCCACGGCTCAATTGCAACAAAAGGCTGGAGATAATTGGTAGTCCTGGCAACGAGGGAAAATCAGGGGAAAAATTATAATAGTCACAGTTTTTTTTTTAACAGTGATAGGAGGGAGTGTCATGAACAAGATATTAAAAATCCTCAGTGGTGGGGTATGAGATAGGGGTGGGGGGCATTAAAAGTCGCCTTTTTAAGTTTTTCCTTAATAACTCGAAGACCGCGACTTCTAGCGAAACTATTCCCCAGTACAAAATTAAACTACATTCAGTTTCCTACAATCAAAGCAATATTTCTTTTTGTCTAGGTGTAACAGTTTCCGTCTTACAGGGGGTGAAAAAATCTCAAATTATTAAAATAGTATTTTAATGGTATAAAATTATGGTCTGCTGTTCAACTAACTGGGATAAGAAATATTAAATGTGAGTACCACATCTAAATGCACCAGAATCGTGCTAAGCGATAAATTGTGCTCTGGAGGTGTAATAAGGTAGGGGGTGGGTGGGGGTACACGTTGAGAGCCGAAGCGGACTGAGGTCATACAATCCGTGCTATAGGTCTATAAACTGAAGAGCCAACAGGTGCTTCCCCGCTCTATTTACCCTAGTACCTCCGAAGAAGCAACGTTTGACAGACGCACCACAATGAGCCTTATGAGTCACTGACGTCACTATGCGCACACGTGCCCGCGGTGTTTATTTTCTACAGAATGTCTTAACACTATCCGAGTTACTAAAAATACTACGCCAGAAACGCATATACACAGGATCTACTCAAATCTCTGCACACCATTCTACAACAATAGAGTGAAAATGATTCTTAGTCATCCTGTACGGCAGATGTAGAGTTCTTCCTCTGGATTTCCAGTTTACAGTCAGACTAAACGTTTCCAAGCAACTGCGGTCCAGTTCTATTATGTGTTATGTGAGCTGACAAAATAACTACAAGGAACTCTTGTCTATACAGTGGAGCTTTCTACAGTGCGTCTTTGTAACTTGCTGAGAAGTGCGTAATTTTTGAGTGTGGTGTTTTCAGTGCTTTTTTAGTATTGGTGGGAAAGGGATTCGATTGGTAAATGTGGGACGTTGCTGCTGTCTGACACTGACAACGTATTGTAAAGCGGTGTTGTAGTCACTTGGTGGTGGATTAATGAATGGTCAGAAAGTTTGTGCACTTCTCTCGCTATTAACTGTGTTACCGGTGGGCTGCATAAATTCCTTCCGTTTAGTAACTGCTCGCATTTGTGTAGTGGACTGCACTGAGCGGAGCCACCTTAACTCATAGGCACAGTGTATCTTCCAAGATGGGTGTGAACATGTCTGATGGAATGGGATTGATCATGTTTAGGTCTAGAGTAGTAATCTGCTATAATGCATTGCCTGACTGATGTTGAAATGTCTCAAGTAACATAACACCCAAGTGACCTGTTGCAGAGGTAGACAATTTAAACTTATAGGCGGTTTCACATGTTGGGAGAGCTAAGGCTTGATATCCCTCATGCTGTGATAGGTCTTCAGGTGACAGGTGACAACTCCAGCTGTAGAATTTTCGTAAGTAACAACTCGTTTGACAATTGAAAATAAGTACGTGTTTAATAAACTGAAAACAACTCCACTACATAAACGGAAGATCAGCAAAATTTGGTTTCCTTGGATAAGAAAATTGGACAGAAAATACTGTAATCCTGTAATCTGAAGAAGAGCAGCACCCCTGGTGGGGGAGGTTTTCTTTTCCGAAAGAAAACAATGGATGCCGGGCAGCGTTACTAACAATCAATATCAGCACAAGCGGTGCAGAAGAGTGTCCCTTAGAGTTTCTTGTGTTAGTATTCTTAGTAGCTCACATCTACATCCCAGACAGTAAAGGAAAATAAACATCCCCCGTCCATCCCTACGCACTGCGTCACCAATAATCCCTAAAGGCCGTTGACGAAAGGTAGTACTGAGACAGCACGAAACGCCTCTAGTAGGAAGGCAAGAAAGGTCTGAACATCGTTCGTTAACTCATATTTCAACTAAAATTTATTCAAATCGAACACATTGACATAATTCACCCAAATTAGCAAACTTGAAACGATGAGCACCAAAACAAACGGGTATACATACCAATTTCGAAACAGAGCACTGCAAAACAAAGACTTAGATATGATGAAATTTACCAAAACTTCTTTACACCAATGATCAGTTGAGAGTAAAATTACATAATCTGAACGGTATAGACCTTTAAATAAAATCAAACAATACTTAAAAGATTTTGGCATTGTGTGAAATAATTTACATAAATTCCCAGTAACACCCGACTGAACAGTAACTGAGAACGTACACTGACATTTAAATCAATCTAAAGAATGTTTCAAGGAAATATGCATACAACAGCTGTAATAAAAAATTTGAAGGTGAAACTTTTGCAAAATACTTCGACCAGTTTTCTGGTTTTGCAAGGGGTTCGCTCCAGCCGGCAGAACCTATGACACTCCACAAGAACACGGCCTAGTAGCCGATATTAAATGGTTCTAAAACATACGCACATAATTACAGACTCAGTAATACTAAAACATACAATACACTGAGCGGATAGCGGATAGTGCGATGCACGTACACGGATGACGGTAGTATTGCGTACATAAGATACAGGGTGTTTAAAAAATGACCTGTATATTTGAAACGGCAATACAAACTAAACGAGCAGCGATAGAAATACGCAGTTTGTTGCAATATGCTTGGGACAACAGTACATTTTCAGGCAGACAAACTTTCGAAATTACAGTAGTTACAATTGTCAACAACAGATGGCGCTGCGGTCTGGGAAACTCTATAGTACGATATTTTCCACATATCCACCATGCGTAGCAATAATATGGCGTAGTCTCTGAATGAAATTACCCGAAACCTTTGACAACGTGTCTGGCGGAATGGCTTCACATGCAGATGATATGTACTGCTTCAGCTGTTCAATTGTTTCTGGATTCTGGCGGTACACCTGGTCTTTCAAGTGTCC
The DNA here is from genome assembly GCF_023897955.1 of Schistocerca gregaria. Taxonomy (NCBI): domain Eukaryota; kingdom Metazoa; phylum Arthropoda; class Insecta; order Orthoptera; family Acrididae; genus Schistocerca; species Schistocerca gregaria. The sequence goes on from NC_064921.1 coordinate 767,834,913, forward strand.
CCACAGAAAGAAGTCACAGGGGTTCATGTCTGGCGAATAGGGAGGCCAATCCACGCCGCCTCCTGTACGTTTCGGATGGCCCAAAGCAATCGCACGATCATCGAAATAGTCATTCAGGAAATTAAAGACGTCGGCCGTGCGATGTGGCCGGGCACCATCTTGCATAAACCACGAGGTGTTCGCTGTGTCGTCTAAGGCAGTTTCTACCGCCACAAATTCACAAAGAATGTCCAGATAGCGTGATGCAGTAATCGTTTCGGATCTGAAAAATGGGCCAATGATTCCTTTGGAAGAAATGGCGGCCCAGACCAGTACTTTTTTAGGATGCCGGGACGATGGGACTGCAACATGGGGCTTTTCGGTTCCCCATATGCGCCAGTTCTGTTAGTGGACGAAGCCGTCCAGGTAAACCAAATGCTAACCACATGCATATCGCCGTCATCAATCCTGTGCACTATATCGTTAGCAAATGTCTCTCGTGTAGCAATGGTAGCGGCGCTGAGGGGTTGCCGCGTTTGAATTTTGTATGGATAGAGGTGTAAACTCTGGCGCATGAGACGATACGTGGACGTTGGCGTCATTTGGACCGCAGCTGCAACACGGCGTACGGAAAACCGAGGCCGCTGTTGGATCACCTGCTGCACAGCTGCGCGTTGCCCTCTGTGGTTGCCGTACGCGGTCGCCCTACCTTTCCAGCACGTTCATCCGTCACGTTCCCAGTCTGTTGAAATTTTTCAAACAGATCCTTTATTGTATCGCTTTTCGGTCCTTTGGTTACATTAAACCTCTGTTGAAATCTTCGTCTTGTTGCAACAACACTGTGTTCTAGGCGGTGGAATTCCAACACCAGAAAAATCCTCTGTTCTAAGGAATAGACCATGTTGTCCACAGCACACTTGCAAGTTGTGAACAGCACACGCTTACAGCAGAAAGACGACGAACAGAATGGCGCACCCACAGACCGCGTTGTCTTCTATATCTTTCACATCACTTGCAGCGCCATCTGTTGTTGAAAATCGTAACTACTGTAATTTCGAAAGTTTGTCCGGCTGAAAATGTACTGTTGTCCCAAGCATATTGCAACAAACGGTGTATCTCTATCGCTGCTCGTTTAGTTTTTATTGCCGTTTCAAATATACCGGTAATTTTTGAAACACCCTGTATGAACGTGCATTACATTCGCAGAGCTGTCCTTTGTGATTTATGTGAAAAGGTTTCCGACGCGATTATGGCCACATGACGAGAATTAACAGACTTTTAATGGCAGTTGGAGCTATATGCATTGGACATTCCGTTTGGGAAATCGTAAGGGAGTTCAGTATTCAGAGATCCACCGTGTCAGGAGTGTGCCGAGAATAGCGAGGTTCTGACATCACCCCTCACCACGGGCAGTGCACTGACCGACGGGAGTAGCGGCGTTTTCATAGGCTTGTCCGTGGTGGCAGGCAACATTGAGTGAAATAATCGCAAAAATCGGTGTGGGACGTACAGTTAGTACAGTGCTGCGAAATTTGTCGTTGGCGGGCTGTGGCAACGGACGACCAACTCTAGTGCCTTTGCTAACAGTACGACAGCGCCCGCCTGTGCTGTGCTCCTGACCATATCGGATGCACCCAAGACGACCGTCGCCTTTTCAGATGAGTCCTGATTTCCGTCGGTGCGAGCTGGTGGTAGGGTTCAAGCCCCCGCAGATCCCATGAAGCGATGGACCCAAGTTGTCAGCAAGGCACTGTGCAAGGTGGTGGCTCCATAATGGTGTGAGCCGCGTGTATATCTATGGAATGGGTGCTCTGGTCCAGCTGAAACGATCATTGACTGTAAATGGTTATTTTTGCCTACCCAGAGCCCTTTACGGACTTCATGCCCCAAAACAACGACGAATTTTTATGGATAACATTCCGCCATGTCACCAGGACACAATTCGCGATTGATCTGAAAAACGTCCTGGACAGTTCGAGTGAATGATTTTGCCACCCATATCGCGTGACCTGTATCACATCGAACATTTATGGTAGTTTTGAAAGATGAGTTCGTGCACAAAATGATGCACTGGCAACGCTTTTGCAATTAAGGACAGTTACAGACGTAGCAAGACTCAGTATTTTTGCACTGGACTTCCCACGACTTGTTGAGTCTCTGCTCTGTCGAGATGCTGCTGTGCGGCAGACAAAAGGAGGTCCGACACGACCTTAGGAGGTATCCCACGGCTTTTGTGACCTCATTGTACATCGTGGGAACTAGAAGCTGAATTTCATACTCTGGAGATTAGATTTGGGAAAGAGGTGCTCCCCTTCGTTCAGTACAACTCTGTATTACAGTATAAGAAAGCACAAGTAAATATTATTGATACTAGGTCACATAACAGGGAACTACGGTAAATTAAAATAATTTTGCTCCATTTATAAGAAGCAGAAAGTTTTTGGTTGCAAAATCCACACTACCAGTCTTAATAAAACAATCCAGTTAATAGCTTAGAGAGCACAGGATGATTCATCTTCGTAAGGAGCACCCATAAAAACCCAGGTGGAGCATTAAAAGTCACATCAAAACACTACGCCGTCCACAGCTTACTGAACATAAGGTCGTATGGCCTTTTTCACTTCACTCACCAAACGACCAACGCAATAAACAGCAGTGCTGCTGGTGCTGGCGGAGGTTCGAGTCCTCCCTTGCGCATGGGTGTGTGTGTTTGTCCTTAGGATAATTTAGGTTAAGTAGTGGGTAAACTTAGGGACTGATGACCTTCGCAGTTTAGTCCCATAAGAATTCACACACATTTGAACAATAAACACCAAGCTTAATTAGGAGGAAGATTTACAACGGCAGGTTGGACCTTGTCAAACAAATCAAGTGATTTAAATAGCTGGATGATAATTAGAGGATATCAGATTCTCTCAGAGGTCCACCCAGTTAACGAGCATCAGCTAAGTTAGAGCACCATGCAAGACACTCGACTGGTATAATGTGTCGACTTGGCAGTTAGAGCAGAGCTGCTGCACTGCTGAAAGAAAACAGTCACTTCAAAAGTTCTCACCAGATAATAATGGAGTTTCTTAGACATGCTGAACGCGGACGCAGGGCGGCACGTACAGTAGAACTTCGACACAGACGGAGGCTTGCAGCGCCAGTCCTCAAGGCGCGCTGGTGAAGGCCCCTCTTCCAGCTATACCACCAGCTACGGCGGAACCCGTGCCACGCACCCGTCACCAAAGTCGCAGCCGCAGACCTGGGATTCCCAGCAGGTGCTCCGCATGCCCCACGAGCCTTCCTGCTAATCCTCGAGAGAGCGATCTTGCCAAGGACTCACAGAAGCCGCACGTGGGCGCCCTGTAGCCAAAGGCAAGTGTGCACAAAAGCCTGGGGCGATAGATTGTTTCATGATGAGGCCTAGCTTCCCCCCAGCCCCCCACTCCACCTCACCATAAATTCAACCCAGGGGTAACGTTTAGGAAATGCACAAAACTAAAATTAATCATTATCGCCCACCTTCACCTGGTTGAAGGCCAAAGACCTGACTCCACATACGTGTCTCTGAGAATACCGTGGGTTGGCACCTCTGAAACGCTCCATGGACCTGTTAAACGAGGCACCAGTTTTCCTGTACCCTTTCTTCCACTGTCTCGTCCCCCAAAATTTCTGATTAAAATTGCTTCTCCCACCTTAGATCTTTCTAGGTAACCGCTCACGGTTGTACTGAACCGCTTCTCTTTTATGGGCCTTTCCTGTGTTATTCCTGCCCATGTACCAGCTATCCTTAATACGCTCCGGAGACACATTTTCTAGCCACAAGTCTGAAAGTGACAAATGGTTGGATAAAGGGGAGTACAGAGAATAGGCGAACGTTAGCGACGCTAGGGTTGTTTCGCGAGTTTCGTGTTTTGCAGTACTGAACGCCAGATTAATCCATGGTAAGGAGCTACTTTCTGTTAAGCCTTTGCGCAAAGGAAGACTGGCGGTAATCAGCTGTTCCGAAACTTCCTAGAAGTAAGCGCTGGAGTATTATCGCTCACTAGAACTTTAGAAGGACCGAACAGCGAAAACATGTTTCCAAGTTGCTTAATACTAACATATGCCATCACCCCTCTATCAACAGTAACCACAGAAATAGGTAGAAGGCATCCATCACCACAAAGATGTACCTGTGACCTTCGTGTTTGCGAGGCAGTAGCACTACATAATCGATAAATAAATGCCCCATTGGCCACTCATTCGGGTAGACTGTAGCTGGCCTATTTGTTGGTCAGAATTCAGTTTAGAAATCTAACAATCCCAGAACTGGCCCACCATTTTCCGCACGTCCTTATCAAGAAATTGCAACTTTAACGATCCCCTGATCTTATGGACAGTTTCATAAATTCCTAAGGGTCCTCCTGAAACCGACTGGTATGCTTACAAAGAATATCCTGGTATAGCCTGACCAGACTTCGGGAGCCCTTTAATAAGCCCGAGCTCAGTATACTGTTCTAAGTCAGTGAATAGCCTCGGCACCTCGGCAAGCACTGCACAAACTACCTCTCCCCTGCCTGGGTGCTCGTGGGGAGAACTCTTTCTTCTCGAACATTCGACTGAGGACGTCCACCACTACATCATCCAGTCCCCTGGTATGGACAGAGAACTTCACCAAGATTCGGACAGCCCAATGAGCAATACGCCCTGTTTTTCGAGCACACGCCATCCGCCAAGTAAGGGCTTGATTGTCGGCTTAGAGGGTAAAATCACGATGCACGAGATAGAATTTCAGTTTGTCAGTGGAGAACAACACAGCAAGGGCCTCGACCTCATGGGTGGAATAACTGCTTTCATTAAGAGTTAACGATCGCAAGATATAGGCGACGGGTCGACGCTCTCCGTTCTTCTCTCCCAACAACACAGTTGCGACCGAAGAGTTAGACGCATCCGTCTGGACAAGAAAAGGGTGGTCAAAATGTGGGGTGGCCAACACAGGAGCGTTACTTAACGCGATCGTCAAACTATCAAAGGCCGCTTGGTGGCTCTCAGTCGATTCAAAAGGTGCTTGAATGGGCGACCATCCGGTCTGCAGAGCGCTGTTGGCCAGCAGGGTGCACTCAGGCCTTTGTGAGGGAAATTGCGGGGCTTCTTGATTGAGAAGTAGCGGCTCCGTTCTCGTAAACTGACATATGGCCGAGAGAGCAGTGTGCTGACCGTATGCCCTTCCATATTCGCATCCAGTGTCGCCTGTTGGCTGAGGATAACACGGCGGCCGGTCGGTACTATTGGTCCTTGATGGCCTGTTAGGGCGGCGTTTATGTTTACAAGTTCCGCAAACCTATGAATGAACTTAGGGAAAAGCCGGCCGCGGTGGCCGAGCGGTTCTAGGCACTCAGTCCGGAACCGCGCGACTGCTGCGATCGCAGGTCCGAATCCTGCCTCGGGCATGGATGTGTGTGATGTCCTTAGGTTAGTTAGGTTTAAGTAGTTCTAAGTTCTAGGAGACTGATGACCACAGATGTTAAGTCCTATAGTGCTGAGAACCATTTGAACCATTTTTTTTGAACTTAGGGAAGAAATTTATCATGCCTATGGGCTACTCATTTCTTGGTCGTACATGGTCAGAAACTTCGCACAGCCCGAGGTCGTGTATGATAAATCCTCGTCCCACTGATGAAGACTGAATGCCCCATAAATAAAATATCTTGACGCGCCATGTTAACCTTGAAAGGTTTCACTATGAATCCCTCCTCCCCTATCCGTGACAGAACCTCACGAACGTGTTCCAGGTTTTCAGCGAAAGACTTACTATAAACTACATGTTCCGGGTATTTGTATACGAAATGGAAGTTAGTATCACCAAACACTGAATAAAGAAGCCTTGATAAAAGGGCTGCTCCTGTTGACAATCCAAAAATCACCCTGTTAAACTCTTACAAGTTCCGTGTCCGCCTTGGATTCCTCCACCAGGGGGATATGGTAAAAAGCTCTTTTCAGTTCCAGCAAGGTAAAATACCGAGCTCTAGCGAACCAAATAAAACAATGATTTAAGCCATGCAAATTTACGGATTCCGAAACTGCCTCATGAATCAAAAGCCTTATAATCAACTATTGGCCTGAACCCGCCTTCATTACTGTTTGCCACCAAAAATACAGGGGAGGCATAAGGGGAAGGAAAAGCGGAAGCAAAAGCGGTGACAGTCTGTATGGCGATTGTATAACTGTAACCTCATCCGACAAGCGGACACAATATCCTATTTTACTGGTGGCACCTAATTTATCCTTCAAAACCCCAGGAGATTGTTGCAATAACTTGAGTAATTCTTTAGCTTCCTCCCCAGACACGCAGTCCACAGCAAAGCCACACAGGATAAACATTCGGAAAAACACATTTCCGACATAAATCAAACTTTATCAAACGACAAAAGAAAAACAGAAAAGAAAGAAAAACACCCATCGCGAATAATCCAGAATTAACCCAGTGTTTTTCACAAAATCGCAGCCTAACAAAAATCAGTAATTCAACCGTTCAGTACAAACACCTCCACCGGCCAGGAAAATTATCCATTTCTACAAGAGGTGCTCAACGACCCTGTTACAACTAACTGTTAACCGTTAGCAGCAATGCAAGTCCACATGACGGTTTGTAATACAGGAAATTTACAAATTGATCGCTACCTAACGTACTGTATATGCTTCAGTACTGCCTGAAACTAGTAATAGGAGCAGTGTTTCATGACTGAGATGACACACACAGAGGGTAAAGAGTTACTAGTAATCCCCCTACTTTTATTACATGCAATCCGCGACACTGAAACCGCCTGCGGTCCTCTTGTCAGCCGTTCGACTGTTTCTTCCGCCAAACCTGACAGTCGCGAGCAAGGTGGTCTGGCTGTTCACTGTGATAACAACATCCCGTAATATCGCTGAGACTGCAAAAGGGAACATCCTTGGGAGCAGAATCATCACTCAGCTTAACAGTTTTATGCCGCACCGGGTAGCCGTGCGGTCTAGGGCGTCTTGTCACGGTTCGCGCGGCTCCCCTCGTTGGGCATGAGTGTTTGTGTTGTCCTTAGCACAAGTTAGTTTAAGTTAGATTAAGTAGTGTGTAGGCCTAGGGACCGATGACCTCAGAAGTTTGGTCCCATAGTCATTACCACAAATTCCCAAATCTTTTTAACAGTTTTATCTTCTTATCGTAGCTTCATGCCAGCTTGCATTGTTCCTTCTATACTAGTCACAAACGATTTAACTCGTTATAAGTGGATGCCTCCTTCGTGAATAGAACGGGAGAACGGCCCTCCAGCTTCATTCCCTGAACGATAGTGGCCACTACCCGCGACCCCGACATCTGAACGCCCAAAGCAAAAGCGGCCATCCTAACCTCTCGCATGTATTCCGTGAACAGCACCCCACGACATGGAACACGGAATAAACAACGATTTCCAAAGTCATTCTTGGTCCTAGATGTCAACTTCTCCCTCGCAATCCTTTTGCGCAACTCTCACAGACTCCTCTGCTCAAGCAGCACAACACTAACCATATTGACCGATGAGCCCCGATACAGTGGGTATAAAATTAAAATGTTCTCTCCCCCCCCCCCCCCCCTCTATGGATATCCAAACAAATTAACGTGCCCCACTGAATTTACCGAAAACCAGAAGAAAGAAATGCACCATATGTTTTATCAATAATAAGGTATTCTACACCTCTCAATTTACTCAAAAGGGTATTAGGCAATTTCACAACATGACGTGATTATCTGCGCTTGGCCGGCCGGAGTGGTCGAGCCTTTCTAGGCGAATCAGTCTGGAACCGCGCGACCGCTACGGTCGCAGGTTCGAATCCTGCCTCGGGCATGGATGTGTGTGATGTCCTTAGGTTAGGTAGGTTTAAGTAGTTCTAAGTTCTAGGGGACTGATGACCACAGATGTTAAGTCCCATAGTGCTCAGAGCCATTTGAACCATTTTTTATCTGCGCTTGATTTTTCTGCACTGAAGCAATCTATATCTTGCATACTGTCGCCTCTCTCCCTGCCCCATTCTAAGGCGCTCACTTCGATCTCCAGCAGCCTGACTTAAGTTTCTTAATTCATTAACCCTGTCCAATTTTTGAGCTCAGAGGCTACCCGCCCTACCACACGATTAAAAAATTTGTTATTTGGCATTGAAATCGATTTATTTGGGTTCGGCAGGAGCAACTACCTTCTAACGAGGCGATATTTAGCTTCTTATCGGGCAGAGAAGCGGTGCAGCTTTCAAAGGCGGTTAGTTACTCACCGAACCAATCCGTTCCCCGGTGACCTGAGCCGGAAGTGCTGCGCCCAGCTCTGTGACGTCGCTTTCCTCCACCTGAGTCCGAATTCGCAGTTCGTATTATAGCTGCTCTCCCATCACAGCTTATTTCCAAGGAGACCTAAAAAGCACAGTATGGGTGGATTCTGACGAAACAATTTTAATACAACCTAGCGTTGCCAACTGTAAAATCTGGATCGAACATGTACGATAATTTGACATGGTGCATTAACATACGATCATTCATCATTCGGATCACACGTCTGTTGTACGATCTTTTGAAACGCTTACTACTTTTAACACTTCATCTTCTTTACTGTTTAAATTTTTGTGTTTTATTTAATTTTTGACAATTTATTTCGCAAATACGATTTCGAGCAGCCTACATGCTAGTCTGTCCAGCTGTGGGATACCTCAGATTCATTACACCGCAGATGCACGTTATTCCCCGAGGTGGATCCCCTGGGGAATTCACCGTACTGACTGCTTTACATCCTCCACGGTGCTCATACATAAGGGAAGGCAGTTGCTGTTAACCTGTCGGCTCAGATGAGGACAGTCAGTGAGTGCAAAGTTGTGTCAATGGAAACAGAAGACACTGGCGGTGGTCCTAGTGCGCCTAAGAAACCTACAGCGGGCGTGTTTGAACGTAAGAGGGGAAAAATATAGACAAGTTTGGGAAACTAATACTGAATTTAAAGGTTGATTGTGCGCTGATGAATCGAACTCTGAAAGGGCTAGATGTGGAATCTGTAACGTAACTTTTGTGTCTGAATTGGGATGTGTTAAAAAGAAAAACATCCTGAAAGTGAAGTTTGGAAATTTGTGGTCAGGTCTTACGGGACCAAACTGCTGAGGTCATCGGTCCCTAAGCTTATTCACTACTTAAACTAACATAAACTAACTTACGCTTTGGACAACACATACACCCACGCCCGAAGGAGGACTCGAACCTCCGAAGTGGGAGTCGCTCTAGCTGTGACAAGCATCCTTAGATCGCGCGGTCCTGAAAGTGAAAATCATTTTGAGTACACTTGTGAAATCAGCTGAAACTAATGCGTCTTTAAATAATCAGGCTCACACAGCTGAAATGAAATTGGCGGGATTCGTGGTAGAACACCATCTTACTTTCAATGTTGCAGATCACCTGAAGGGCGTAGTTAACAATTGCTTTTCAGATTCTAAACGCGCCGACGCCACATATTTGCGTCACACTGAATGTTCCCAGATGGTGAAGAACGTGATAGGAGAGAGCCATAAGAACGAACATGCAGAAAAGCTGAGACATACAAAAGTCAGCTTTCTTACTAAAGAGTCAACAGACTTAGGATCAGTTAAAACGTCGTGTATCGTGATAAAATTTTTCGATAAAGACACAAATAAAATTGGAAATAACTTTTGTAATCTTTGCGAAATTTTTAAACTGGGTGAATATAATAACGCCAACGAAAGTGCAACAAGTAAAAACCTTTATTCTAGTCTTGTGCTTTCATGTTCTGAGTACAATGTATCTGAAAACAATATTACGGGATTGGCTTCTGATTGTTGTATTTCTATGATTTGGTCAAAAAAACTCTGTTGTACTCTGTTAGCAATGGCAGCATGTTTTGAGGCGCCATGTCACGGATTGCGGGGCCCCTCCCGCGGGAGGTTCGAGTCCTCCCTAGGGCATGGATGAGTGTGTTGTTCTTAGCATAAGTTAGTTTAAGTAGTGTGTAAGTCTAGGGAACGATGACCTCAGCTGTTTGGTTCCTTAGGAATTCAAACATATTTGAACATTTTGAACTGGACAATGTCTGGGACTAATTATTCTCAAATGTGTTCGTCACTCGCTTCACACGTGTGTCAGTGAACTTGTAAATGTCTTCCCAGATGTTATGAAGACATATCTAGCAACATTCATAATCGTTTTAAAGCTAATTCTAAGAGCCAGGAACAACTGCGTGAACTTCAAAAGTTTTTAGACACCAAAACTCATAAATTGTTGCATTTGTCAAAGACAAGACGGTTATCTTTATGGGCCGATGTAGTAAGAATTTCAGAACAGTGTAGTGCTTTGCGTGTCTATTTTGATTCTAAATACGTGTGGGAGAGGCTGGTTACGCCAGAAGAAATTCACCGATCTCTGAGTGAAATGTTTTAAAAATTTTCTCATTTATTTTTGGCCTCTAATTTACTGAAAGTCACAGGTTTAAATAAATATTTCCAGAGTGATAAGGATATTGATATTATTTACTCACATGAAAGATGGTGGAGGTGTAGAAGGAAATGTTGCTTCGCTACATGGACCCACAATATGTCGTCACCAATAAACTGACATTGATCCCAACAATAGGTCAAAGTTTATTCCTGACAGCCAAATGTATTTACGAGTTGAAGTTATGTAGGCAGTTCAGAAATCAGAAAAAGATAATGGGCGTAATACCGTGAAAGGCTTTAACCGCAGATGTAAGGATTTCATGCAGACGATATGATCGGAACTGAGAAAGAAACATAGCTTTGATGATGATTTATTGCCATTGCTTGCTGTTTTGATGCTTAAAAGGGATCTTTCAAACAAAGAATGAGAAAAAACTCCCTCTCTTATACCTCT